>NW_017386015.1:17948-139100 GCF_000237925.1 Schistosoma mansoni | reverse complement strand
AAAACCATGAAAGTCCATCGCAATACGCTTTGCTGAACTCAGTGACAACGTAGTGTGCACATGTCTGAATGCGAACAGTTATTAAAAGTCATCAATTTCCCCTTGTCAAAAAGTCGTCACTTGTTCTTTGTACTCAAAGTAATTTCATTCAATCCAAAAATGCAGTCTTGAAATAGAAGAGAAATTGAAGGTGCACTGAGTTTTGCATGATGCACCATGTTGACCATTTTCCACCGAATGGATAAGTCACTTAGCTCAGAAATCATCATCACGTCATTGAGTTATATTTACAGGTTTCTTATTTCTCTTTTCTTCTATTCATTAACTTCAAATGAATTCACCTTATTCTTTTCATAGAAATTTGTTCGCAATACAATACAAATGAAACATGCCAAAATGCAGAGATATCGATTTTGACATGTTTTTGGTGTGAAAAAAAGGAGAAATGTATAATAAGTAACCTTCAGGACACTCATGACTGCCGTGTTGAGGTTGGTAATTGGTAAATTTCATATGTCGTTTGCAATAACCTCAAATTTCACATTCTGAGCAAATGTTTTAACTGGAAAAAATACTTTTGTTGCTATCAATAACAAACGGCATGTTAGCCATCCTCAGTGACTAAATAAAAGCTTTGTATAGGTTGACGACATATGAGTACATGCTTCCTTTTCGTGAAAACAGTAAACAATGAATCAAAGCATCGCTCACCATCATCGTTTCAAAGCGAATTATGTTTTCAGCTCAGTGAATAAACCGTAATTTCGAAAGTCCTAAATGTAATCGTAGATGTGTGTAAATGATAAAAATATACCAATGAAACCAGGTAAAGCGAAAAAGCGTTAACAGTTAGAAATTGTGTATCACATTAGGAGAATTAGTGAAAGT
The DNA here is from genome assembly GCF_000237925.1 of Schistosoma mansoni. NCBI lineage: Eukaryota > Metazoa > Platyhelminthes > Trematoda > Strigeidida > Schistosomatidae > Schistosoma > Schistosoma mansoni. The sequence goes on along the minus strand of NW_017386015.1, from coordinate 138,212 downwards.
GTGTAGACTTCCATTGTTGAATCCCGGAACAATGATTTATGATACTCTGTAGAAAAATATGTAACCTCAATAGATTGCTTCAATGAAGCTGTACCTTATAAGTCTTTTGCTTTATATTCGGATTGTGATTAGATGTGACATCCAGAACACATATTTCATCACACAAAGGGGTCGTCAACTAGGTGTAGGATAGTGTTTACTGAGCACACTGATTGTCAAATCGCTAATAGATATCCTGAATGATTTGACGAATTCGAATTCAGCAACTATGTATGATAATCTCTTGTGTCATCATTACTGGGAATGATTTGTAATGAATGTAAATTTGTAATGAATTAAAAGAATGATATTTGATGTTTAGTAATCAATGCTTCTGATTATATCATTTAGAAGAACTCGAATGTCAACGATTTGAATATTTCAACAACTATGGAACACAGTAAAACAACATCGGGGATCACTGAGGTTCAGGTTAGTGAAAACCTCATGAATACTACGGAAGAAAGATATAAACACCTAGTGAATATTTGATATTTGTTAAAAACTGATAATTCTTTGTTTTTCTTTAGAATAGAACTACCAGGACAACGGAAGAAAATAAGCAACACAAGTCACATTGGTACTTGTACGTTGTAATTCCTTTGGTCGCCTCTCTGTTTCTTATATGCATCGGTTGTATAATTTGGAGATGGTTACTTAGAAGAAAGAGGAGTAATGAATGATCCATGAAAAAGTCGTGTCAATCGCTTTGAATACTCTGAACAAGTTGTCTCAATTCCGCTTTTCATTAGAATACTTTAGAATTTGGACAGTTATTTCATGATACTTTGTACATGCTTTTGATTGTTAACATGATAGCTGATGTTATCCTTTTTATAAAATATTAAACACTGTTTTCAATATTCGCGTTATCGCTTTCATATAATTTAAGGTGCATAATATCACATTAGTTCTACAAATTCAACTCGTAACTACGTGGCTTTACGCATAAGTGATTTCGTGATCATTGCAGTCAACTATGAGTCCGGTGTGAGTGTTCATTTTGATGAAGTGATCTGTCAAAACACTTTATCAATACCTAGATAAACACTTCCATATTTCGTTACTTGATTAATACGTATTAGGTAAATGGTGAGCGACAAACTATGGTTATAGAAGTGTCATCAAGACGGATTATGATTCCTTCCATGACTTTATTATTGATATTTGTATGATACGGTCAAGGGCTTTTTTCAAAGCTTTCTCTTGAAAATGTTGTTAACTAGAAGTTTTTTTATCCATCAGCATCAAACAAGAGCCTTACGGTTTGAATAATGATTCGATGGCTACATGCGAGAATAGTTCACGGGACATAGGATTTCAGCGTTGCACATGGAATTCCAGATTCAAGAGGCACACACAGTCTGAAGTCGACACTGAACTTATTTTTAGTCACCTTAATTATATTGAAGTGCTTTGGCGTTATAGCACATTGCAAATAGAGATTGTTGCTGTCCAGATACTCAATGTAGTTGGACGCAAGCTGAAGAGCGATGACTAGATACGGAAAACATTCTGCTGTACTCCGATCACGAAGAGGAAAAATGGTCCACACACTCAGAGAGTTGCTCTAATGCTGTCCAGAGAAGTACAAAATGCACTTGTAGGATGGGAATCTCATGGATCCGAAATTATCAAAGCATCATTGAAAACAATAAAGGAGGGGATCACAATGAATGTTACCCGCTGTTGTGAATCCACCAATGACAGCAAAGGTCACTTCTGTTAGAAACTACAATCAATCCTTGCTATGTGCTCAAGAAATTACATCACCATCCTGATAGATCTAAATGCCAAAGTCGGAATGGACGACATGGATTAGGAGAGAGCAATGAAAAATTAAAGTGATTTGCAAATCTATATGCATTCAACAAATGGCTTATAGGCCATACCAACTGATAGACTGACTAGTCTCAATTCAAGCTTAATCCATGATTTAACGTAAATTCGCTCTCCTATCACAGTTACTTTATTGACTACACGTTGAATAACTCAGATTTGCTAATACTATGACCTGTGTGTCTACAAAATATTAGGCTGCATTAAGTCATTATTCCATTCAAGCAGAAGCTTATAAAAATATTTAAAGAAAGTAGAATGTTCTGTTCATTGTGACTTTCAAATGAATGTTATTAAACTGATAGATACCTTTAATTACACAATAGGAGAAAACGTAGAAAAGAGGCCCGTTTAGTCTTCAGATGAAATGTTCTATTTTCTATAAATGATACTACTTCAACTGACAATCACAAACCTAATTTTGAATGCTTCATTGTATGATGCTGTGGAAAGGCATCATATAACCAGTCACATTCTGTTCACACTGATAAGCAGTAATCAATGATCAACTGAATCGAATGACATCCATAGAAATGTAATAATTGGTTGAGAATTTACTTTCTCTCCCTCACATCTATTCCAGTGATTGGTTATTATTTGTTCGTGATAATTCACAAAATATTCTATTGTTTAACAAGAACATTGTCAAATCTACATGCTGATTGACAATACATTATTACTTAGCCTATAAAAATGATCATTATACAAGCAATCAGTTCATGAATAGATATACCTGTTCACGTCCGTGACAATTTGCGAGTAAGAAGACTGATTACCGTTTAAAAAGAAAGAAAACCGATTGGAATATCAATCATGTTGTGCCCTAATAGTGAGTAACATTGTGTGCCGCAGTTATTCTCAGAGTTCTAATGAAAAGCAGTGATGAAAACAGTGTTCAACCATATCCAATATATAACAAATATCATCAATCGTAATGAATGATATCTCAGATTTAAGACTGTAAGCTATTCTATTCATTCAAATTCAATAGTTTAGATGTTAAAATTCCGATTTTAGCGCTGAAACTTTCAGGTTCAATCTATAGTTGAATTGTAAAAGCGCATTGCTAAGCAATTGTTTCATAAAACAAAACAACTACTCAGTATTTTACTGTTTCATGATGTTAAATAGTAAGCGTCAATAATTTACACAATACACCATGATCACTTAAAATGTCTTTCTATAACTACATAAGGAAGAACTCGGTCCACCTCTAATTTCACTAAATATTCATCAATATTTTACCAACAAGTTTCGATAAACATAAGCCATAACGCCTATTAACTATTTTAGCTAATTTAGACATCATATTCACAAAGAGGTGTGGTAATGAGTAGCCTATATCTAGAGCAATAGATCTCAGTTAGTTGATTGAATGAATCAAAACAAAATTAACCTCTCTATTTTATTTTCTCAACATCGGATATTGATATTCATTACCATTTGTTATCTCATAGAAACAATAAACTTTCTTCGTCACTGTGAATGACTTATTGACTGTAAATCATGATGGAGACATTGAAAAGCTCGACTGTCGTCACTCTCCATGAGATTATCATTAGCCCGTTTCCTTGATTTGAATAACCAGCCCAAATTCATTGCCTCTTGTTTTGTGAACCTCTTCTTGCGCTTTTTCTGTACAAAAACACCACACTACTATTCACTACATAGTAGTTTGAAGTATTTTTCAAGATTCGTTCTGTATAACGATCGATGCGGTGTTCTAACAAACCATCTATCTTATTTAGTTATACACATCGTCTTAGGTTTTATTTCTTGGTATCAATTTACAGCACTACTTATTCTTGTGTTATTTATGTGGTCACTTTTTACATGCTTCATCTGTGATAAGACCCCTAAATTTATTTCCTATAGTCGTTGATCTCCTCTGATTGACACAGATGTCCCATTTTTTATCATTTATAATACACATCCTTGTTTAGATAAGTAAGATGTAAGGCACACATCTGTACAAACGACATATGGATTCCCGACAAAGATCACTGGTACTTCCAGCGCATCTTCTTTCACTGAGTTTCAGAAATATCAGGAATCAATACTGATACTGGAGAAGAGAATTTTTCGAATAGTTCACTTGAGGATTGTGCAGATGAATCTTCCAGACAGTTAAAATAACTTTGAAAAACATTGATCAATGTAGCTTTGGACAGCAATTAAAATTGATTCAATCCCCTTGCTGAAAAATCGGGTTGTTGGGAAACAGACATCGAGAAATAAATGTCGCTTTGTATTTGTTGGAGCGATCTTAAAAATTTCCTGTAATAAACATGATTAGCTCAGGAAACATTAAGAAGTATTTTATCCATTCAGAGTTTGATGCGACGTTCTGCTAGAAATATCGCGAACATGAAAACTCACATGTAGAGCTTCTGATTGACTGATTACCACACCGCTACTATGTCCAGTAGTATTCTGGAATTACCAGGAGAACGCAAATACTCCTAAAATACTATGAAAACCAAATATTTTCTGTACATAAATGAATCTTTAGAGTAAAGTGCTTCTCGTATATTTTGCGCCTTTTCTCTCGTGTTCCATTCGCTGTGTAGATTTAGCTTAGAGGTTACGAGACTAACTTAGCGTTCAATCAGCATGATGTATCAGTATTAAACTAAAATGACTTGCCTAGGACCGAGTTCGAATGACAATCCTAAAGGAAAGCTAATGCTCCTACACAAGTGGTGACAGGGATAAGTAGGGAAGTAAGTTCGTATAAATTAGCGGTAATAATTACAAAGGTGAATTAAGCATTTGATCAACAGATCAAAGACAATGCGAAAACGTTTCAGGAAAATTAGCAAAACTACAGTGGATACTTTGTTCAAATGGAAAAGAATGGGATATATTAGTAGAGTAACCCATTTTTCATATGAACAACGAATAATGTGAACATGAAGAAAGAAACAATTTTTCAAGAATGTTACGTTTGAAAACCCTATACACAATTCTCAATCAACATTCAATTCAGAATTAAATTACTCAATCAAAGATGAGTGATTGGACTTAAAGTGAACTTGAACATCTTGCTTCACCTGAAAGTCATTTCCAGAATGACCAATCAGATCAACTTCTGTGACAGGTATGGAATAATGACAGTATGAAATTTCAATCAAAATGAAATTTTGATAAACAAGTAGACTAACTTTTCCGTTTTTGTTCACATCATGACGACAGTCAATCAAACGATTCATTAGATGTGGTTTTTTGAATATGCATTACACGTAAACCAAAACTCGTTGCATCATTCTCAACAAACAGTGGATGAAATCGACTTATCTCATATCCGTCCTGTGTAAGAATGTCTACTGATACAAACTCATGAAATTGTGTTTTTTAGAAAATAGGCAAGCCGTCATCAAATCAACAGGCTGAAATTACATCATTCCTCATCAAAAAAGAAGAGGTTGCATAATTCAACATCCGAATTTAATAACACTTTGAAAGTAGCATTACTTAAAAGCCAAAATAATCACTTGATACCAGTTTTTGCAAACCGAAAGACTCAACAGCGAATAAATATTTTAAAAAAATATGTAAACTTCACGAAAAACCACAATGGGTAAAGTGTACACCTTCTTCATTAACAAATACACAAATGATGGTTAACAGTGAATAATAACATTCTACCTTCAGTTAAATCAATCGGTGTTGACTGAAATGAACAAAAATGGTTTACTAACAAACCGGGTTAACATGTGAAGAATGTGGCCCGGATGAACCAGTATGCACATGATCAACTTCTTTTAGGAAATCACTAATACAATCCTCTTTCTGTTACCATTATCCACATGATTTTGCATAAACTCATGCTTGACTGGATGAACTTAGATTATTACATTAATTCTTTTCGTAGACTCCCTATGCTGAAATCAGTTTAAAAATTTTTTTTTACTGTTTACGATTTTGACCTATTTTTCAAATATAATCAGGTTGAACAAATCAAAGTAGCTGGTTTATCTACGACAATGAAATGCATCGACTGAGGACATATTTGTTCGTAAATGAAGGTTCACTTGATTTTTGAACGATGCATTTGAGATCATTTTTGCATGATGATGAATTAGTTATGACCATCTAGAACTAAAGAAAATAAAGTAGGAGAAGAAAGCATGGAACAACAAAGCAATGACCATCAAAATATGTCGGTCAGGTCTACGAAAATGCGAGTGTTATGGGAGTCATTGAAAGACTGTTCATATAATTTATAAATTAGGATTTGTAAGTGTTGACATGGATAGTGTTTATAAACGTCACATTAGATAGGTAATTTTACCTAGTGGATTTTACAATTACAATGACCAAACATTTAAGGTTCGTATAATCTGTCTGGCAGAATAAAATGCACCTACATTTGCTAGAATACTCAATGCATTTTCACGGGAGCAATATGCAGCGAACAAAGGATGGGAGCGATTTTATCTTTCCAAAGGAATGTGGCTGAATACTCTACAGTCAATAAAATTTACAGGTAAAGTAATTCATATAGAGAGATGGTTCACAGTGGTTTGGTTTCACTTATTACAACAAGATACAGAAGTCGTTTTCGCATATTCAATTACTCGACTGTATGTGAAGGTAGTTTATTAGATATTGTGGAGAAGATGAACAGGTTCAGTTTGAGTCTCTCCTTTCATAGAGGGTGAATCCCAAGTTTATTAAAGTTCATGTTGTAATGAGTTCCTTGAATCTGAAGTGTAAATCGTCTCTGCATTGATTCCAGCCTAATTTTAACCTTGGTGAGTACAAAACCAAGAATAAAGTTGTGCTATTCAATCAATTGTTGACACAAACTTTGAATATCAAAATACTTGGCTCATTGATATAAAAGTTACGAGTTATGCAACCTAGAAAACGTTCAGTCTGGGTGATCTGGTCGAATACCTGTTTCCTAAACGACAAATCGTAATAGTATCTGAGTCTGCTACTGCATGTAACGTAGATAACACCTCACTAATCATGCTAAGACCTAATTCGATTGATGTATTGCCTGTACATATACATTTAGCTGTGTTAAGCTTCACTTGCGAATTTAAGCAAATTTAAGAGAGACCATCATTGCCAGGACTAACACAGGCCATCAAGCCTCCTGTCCTTTCCAAACTGAAACTGAAACTGTGCTACATTGTTAAGTTTCATGCTGATGCATTTTCGAATATTGTTCAGCTCATGATCACAAAATGAATACACGCCTTTAGAATAATATACACAGAAAAGGGACTTACATATTCAAATATCTCGTGGATCAAGCATCATCAACGCCTCCTTCAAAACAAAGAGAGAAGGCATTACAATGAACGTCATCTAATGCTATGCACTCATCAACGACTACGTTGAAGACGTTGAAAACCAATTCTACGATCGACTGCAGTCGATCTTCGAGAAGTGCCCAACAAAGGATCTGACCACTCTGACGGGAGATTTAAATGCTAAGGTCGGAACGGACAACACTGCATGCGCAGACGTCATGGGACGACATGGACTGAGAGAAAGGGACGAAAATGGTGATAGGTTTGCAAACCAATGAGCCTTCAATAGACTGGTCGTAGGCGGCACTATATTCCCACACAAACGCATTCACAAAACCACATTAACTTCAACGGACCACACTGCAAAGAACCAGTTCGACCACATCTGCATCAACAAAAATTTTAGGAGGACGATGGAAGATGTGCGAACCAGAAGAAGAGCTGATATAGCATCACATCATAATTTTCTGGTCGTACAGAATAAATTAAAACTTAAGAAGCACTGTACGACGAGGCGGACGACATAACAAATGCTTAATACGGCTTTTTTCGGGAAACTGGCGAACTCATTAAATTCAAGATATTCCTCAGCAACAGATTCCAGGCCTTTTATGATCCACTCAAAGAAGCGGAAACTACTATGGAGAGCGAATAAAGAGAGATTAAGGAGGCAATTCTTTCAACATGTCAGTATGTTCTGGGCTACAAGAAGCATCATCGTAAGGAATTGACAACTGATGGTACGCTAGATAAGATTGAAGAAAGGAGATACAAGAGGGAAGCGATCAATATCAGCCCAACAAAAGCAGAAAAAGCCAGAGCACAAGCCGAATACAAAGAAGTAAACAAACAAGTGAAGAGGAGCACTAGAAACGACAAACGTAAATATGAGGAAGATTTAGCGATCACGACGGAAAAGACTGCAAGAGAAGCAAACATGAGACAATTGTATGAAACAACAAGGAAACTCGCTGGAAATTACCGTACACCAGAACGATCAGTGAAAAGCAAGGAAGGCAAGGTATTCATCAACATTGGAGAACAACGAAACAGATGGGAAGAACACTTGGAAAAACTCTTGAATCGACCGGCTCCACTGAACACACTCAACATTGAACCAGCACCCACGGACCTCTCAATCGATGTTGGCCCACCAACAATTGAAGAGATCAGCATGATCATCAGACAAATCAAGAGCGCCAAGGCAGCGGAACCAGACAACATTCTTGCAGAGGCACTAAAAGCAGATGCAGCAGCAACTGCAAAGATACTCCACATTCTCTACAGTAGGATTCGAGATGCAGAACAAGTACCAAAAGACCTGGAAGAAGGTTGTCTGATCAAAATACCAAAGTAAGGCGATATCAGAGAGTGTATTAACCACAGGTGCATCACCCTTCTTTCAATACCAGGAAAAGTACTCAACACTGTGTTGACAAAGAGAATGAGAGACTCCATAGACGCTCAACTTCGAGATCAACGGGCTGGATTCCGTAAGGATCGATGGTGTATAGATCAAATCTCAACTCTACGGATCATTGTGGAACAATCAATTGAATGGAATTCATCACTCCACATCAACTTCATTATCTACGAGAATGCATTTGATAGCGTGAACTGAGGCTTCTTCGACATTATGGCGTGCCTGAGAAATTAGTCAAAATCAAACATATTTCCAATGACGAATTAAACTTCAGAATCGCACATGAATGACATTTCACTGACCCGTTCGAGTTAAACACCGGTGTCAGGTAAAATTGCTTACTCTCACTTTTTCTCTTTCTCCTGGTGATCGACTGGATCATGAATACGTCAACATCTGGAGGGAAGCACGGTTTTCAATGAACAGCTAGGATGCAGCTGGAGGATTAAGATTTCGCAGATGATCTTGCTTCTCTATCATACACGCAATAGTTATTCCAGTGCAGCAGTAGCCTCAGCAGCAGTAGGTCTCAATATAAACAAATGGAAAAGCAAGACTCCACGATACCAGACAGCATGCACCAATCGAATCACACTTGATGGTGAGGATTTGGAGGATATGAAAACCCTTACATAACTGGGCAGCATCATGTGGGCCAAAGATATAGTGAGTTGAAGGATGCTGGTCGGCGGCATATGCTCCATTGTGAGTAACAGGTGTTGGTAAGTAAGTAAGTAAGTGTTAAGTACCTGTTTGCATAAAGAGATTAAATAGCTTTAGAAGTGAAATTTCTGAGCCACCATATATGTAGAAAAAAAAATCTGGTCTACTCGATGATCTCTCTGTACCTTGAGAGTATTTACAGCGTTTGTAATTTTCAAGCATGTGAAGGAGATGAATTTTATTGAGTTATTAGTCACAGACATGACTCTTAAAGTAATTGCTATTTGGGAATTCATTAGCATTTGTAAAAATACCAGTGAAAAGTTCTGCTATACTTTTCAAGTCGTGTATAAAAGTGATATTATGCAGGACCACATGGTTTGTGAACATTTTGAGTTACTTTAGTTCATTTATTGTTATTTGTGAAACTGCTGTGAAATAGTTTGACTTAAAATAACATTTCTGTATGGGCATTAGTTTATCACGATATTTCGCCGGTACATATAATTCTTAAGGTTTACTAAACCTGTAGGTTTTACTGGTGCACTGAAATATAGACATGAGTTAACGATCAAACAGAATTTCTCAATGGCTTCCATGAGACTATTAAATGCGAAAACCTCATCACAGTCTGACAGTTTGATCAGTGAGCAGATAAGGCTCCGGTCAGCATGCTTATAGTCTCTATATTGGCAGGTTTTTTGAATGGGTAGGTTATAAGCGAGATATGTATGTACATCTTAATCATGTTCACTGCACTGCGCTACACCGTACTGTACACGCTTGCTCACTCATTCGGCTCTCAAGCTCAATCGCTGCTTTACGGCACTGCTGTTTCATGCTTGCTTACTGTGAGTGTAATTTCGGATATCTGTGTGCGGTCCAGTAATAAACGCAATCAACCCCTCGTCTTCACCTTCTGATTTATACACCGTAAGGACGTTGTCGAGTAATGGTTATCGAGACGAACAATATACGGAGTTTAGGGATGATATCGAAAATCGACCGCCACACCTTATGCTATTTGTGAGTTATGCAATAGAAAACAGTTATATCTAAATACTCTATATTGAATACCGTAATAATGTGACGTGAAGTTCGCGCATACCGTCATGCATTGCATTTCAGAAAACTGTGTGTAAGAAAATAACTTAAGTTGATGTCGGATCACAAAGAAGCGGATCCGAAAACAAATGAGTCAATCCGAACAAATATTTGACTTTGAATAGATACATTGGACGACGAATTTAAGTTTATTACTGAGACACTTAAATTAAACGGATATCCTGAAACGTTTATTGGTCATCAGAACACAAATACGACGAAACTGATAGCAACGGATGTGCCCAAGAAACCAGTATACCTACAGTTACCTTTCAAGGGTGATCATTGCATGAAAATTACAACCAAACAGACTGCAGCTGCAATAAAAAAGACCTTCAATGCAGCTAATCTGAGGCTTATCACAACAACTCAATCGATCTCAGTCAACCTTATCAAGTCTCCAAGACCGATTCAGTCCAAATCCCACTGTATTTGCCAATTCACATGTAACTGCGGAGAAAGTTATTTAGGTAGGACAGATCGCCGATTGGAGGACAGGATAGGGGAACATATTCCAAGATGGTTAATCAAATCCATGATTCATCCACCTAGCCCGTCATCTCAAGATCGATCAAGAAACCCAGCCTCGTCCATTGCAAAACATCTAATGATGAGTGGTCATCAAATTGACCCAAAATCAGCCTTTAGAGTAGTGACATGTTATCAAAACCCACACACACTCAAACTACTCGAAGCCATCTTGATTGGTCGGAAAATTCCAACTTTATGTTTTCAAAAACAATTGTACGTTGACCTTTGTTTACCATGGTTTTAGTGAGTGAATGTCATGCTAAATAAGAAATTTTGACCTTATCTTCAAAACTGTATTTACACGAATAACATGTTGCTTGTATGTGACTGACGAGAAAGCACGAAATGGTACTATCTCACAAAAATGGATCATTTGGTCTACTGCACTCAAGTGTTTTTTCCAAACATCATGAATGCAAACATAAACTTGGTCAACAGTAAAATGTATCTATTCAAAATACCAGGTAACAATGAGCTGTATAAAACATGTGAATATTGTCAAATGAAAATATCTGCATGAAACTGTCTATACACGTTCTTTGATCATGAAACAAACAACACGTAGTTATAGATAAGTAGTAAAAGTGAAATACATGATTGAGAGATTGCCACATACTCAATTACTAGACAAATAGTGACATCCATAACTGTGCTTTGAACAATAAATATGAACAAAAGTGTCCTACAAGAGGTTAGCTAAGTTTTATGTGACAAAGTAGTTAATACTCATTTTGCAAATATGAGTTATATGAATTTGAATCATATGAGGATTATTGCTTTTTTTCATAAGTGAATGCAAAAAAATCACATCATGACATATAATAGGAAATAACATTTGTACACGATCAAGCCGTAAAGTGGCAGATTTTGTGAGGGACTGCAATTAGAGAAGTGGAAATATATTACAAATAGTAATCGTAATGATAATTAAAAGTCAAAATGTAGCTTGTAATAAAAGAGATACGAATGTCCACAATCTATTTATTGAAACATTATGCAACAAGATTGTAAATAATATTCGCCGATCAATATTTCACAGAATTTGCCTAGAATTAAATCTTCACCAAAAAATACTCGTGCCCTATCCTGTTTAGATTTGATTCCTATTTATTAGCGGAACGTTTGAAAGAATCTGAACAGCTAGTCTGTGCGAATACGAAGTTTAAAAACGCTCGTATAGTCTCAGACAAAACCACCAATCAAAGATTAACACAAAAGCGTACCATAAACGAAAATAACATTGTTGAGGTCACAACAAATGTGATCGCGCCAGCAGCTGAACCCACTGGTGCAGCTAATTTATCTCATGTTAGTCAGTGTACTGATATACCAATGCAGTGTGCTAGTTTGCCTCTCATACCCATAGTGACCCTCGATAACCAGGACATGTCTAGTGTAGACTCTAATGTCATTCTTTCCAGTGTAATATCGGAAGCCAAGGATAGAACACCTGATTCTATTGTGAAGGCTCATAAAAACAATGCTAAACCTAAAAAGAATATACCAATTAAGAAGAAAGTAAATAAAAAACCTCCTAGTTCCAAACCGATTACCAAAAATATTTAAACGGCTTTACCAAACAAAAGTATAATTTCTGAAACTATGCTTAACCCTAATCATCGTAAGAGAGGTTATAAGAACACATTTCAATCAAACGTTACACGAGACGGCCACTACAACCATCATGTAAGCAGGCCTATTATTAGACAGACGGCAATAAACCAACGTGCCCCATGGTTTCCCCCATATGTAATAAATAATAAACCTGCAAGATGTAACTCTTATCATCACTCTCGCAGTGGAGAAGATGGTATACTAGGTTATGCAACATCAAAGCAACCCCAACATGCAGGCACCTGTCTTAATTGTCCACCAAAACAAGTACAACAAATTTTTCAACCTTACCAAAATAAGGATTTTTTTCGGCCTCCAGAGATCCCTTGTTCCACTAGCACTACAGTTCGCTCATGCTATAGCCCAGGCGATCCGGAAAACACATTAAACCACAGTCCAGGCATAGCTAGGACTCATACCTTCGATAAGGATGCTCTCGGTTTCTTTACACTACACACTCCCTTTTTAAACTTATTACTTATTAACGCACGTTCACTTGTGAACAAAATTTCAGCCTTGAGAACCTTAGCCTTTCTAGCCAAGCCTTCTTTTATACTTATCACTGAAACATGGTGTTATCGAGCAGTAGCCGATTCCGAATTAAATATCCAGAACTATCGACTCTATCGCTGTGGCAGAGAAACTAAGCGAGGAGGCGGTTGTCTTATATTTGCTTTGGATACCTTAACAACAAACAAAGTTGAAGATAGTATCTTGAATAGTTTACCAGAATCGATCTGGATATCAATCAATACCCTAAACCATAGTCTACTCCTAGGTTGTATATATAGAGCTCCTGATAGTGCTGATAATCTGAATTATCTTATTATCAATGCATTTATACACGCATCTACTCTAAACTTCAGTGCTAAGATTATCACTGGCGATTTCAATTATCCTGGGATTAACTGGAGTACCGGTAGTTGTCAGTCTAGCAATGATGAATTTTTATCAATCCTTAATCTGTACTGCTGGTCACAGTGGGTTCGTACCCCAACAAGGGGTGATAATACACTTGATCTAATATTTAGTAGAGATATCATTCCCCTATCTGTACAAGTATACAACGAGTTTGAAAGCAGTGATCATAGGATAGTAGCTTGTGCTCTCCCCATCTATCCCTCCTACAACCGACCAATTCAAAGAACCTGCAATTATAGAGACTATAAGCATGCAGACTGGGACCTCTTGCGCTCACTGATCCAACTATTTATTGACTGAACAATTTATTGATAATTCGCAACATGGATTTCTTAAAAATCGATCCTGCATGACATGTCATTTTGACTTGTCTAATTTAGTCTATTCGCTTCGTAGCCAAGGTTATCTAGTATTAGTGCTATACCTAGACATTTCTAAGGCCTTCGACATGGTCAACCACCAACTTCTCATAGGTAAACTCGCATCTTATGGGGTCGAAAACCCGTTACTAGCCTGGTTTGATTCCTTCCTCAGCAATCGATATCAAATAGTTAAAATCAACTCTTCATTGTCGAACGCAGTCCCTGTAAGAAGTGGGGTAATTCAGGGTAGTGTCTTAGGTCCTTTGCTCTTTTTAGTTTTCATTAATGATATTTGTGAGTGTTTTAGTGTGGGTGTCCCTTTTGTTTGCAGACGATCTTAAGGTGGTGTACTCATTTTCTCCACATGAGCTGAGCAATATTCAAAATTGCATCAGCACGGAGCTTAACAAGGTAGCACAGTGGTGCTCGAAATGGCAACTGGAGCTCAATACAGCTAAATGTGGTTGGTTATGCTTCGGTGATACATCACTCAATCTTACCATAAATGGTGAAATGTTATCTAGGTTACACTCAGTAGTAGATCTAGGACTTAGGTACTCCGACGACTTATCGTTTACCGAACAGATAATGAAACAAACCTCCAAGTCTCAACGACTTATAGGTTTCATAACTCGAAACCTTCATAACAACGAATCTCGTATTCTAATGTACAAAGCCTGTGTTCGACCACTCCTCGAATACTGCGCGTTTCTCCTTAGTAGCACGTGCATAAAGGATAAATTAAGACTCGAATCAGTACAGAGACGATTTACATTTCGTACTCTTGGACCTGATAGTGTCTTGACATATAATTCGAGGTGTAGTAAACTAGGGCTTGACCCTTTATGGAAGAGGAGACTCAAACTTAACCTTATCTTCTTTTTCAAAATACTTAACAAACTCTCCTTCACATTCAGTCAGGCGATTCAATATTCTGAAGCTTCACATTACGACATTCGTAGCTGCTTGTCACTGGCGAAACAAACATATTCCAGATCTTCTCTTTATATAAATTACTTTACCTGTAAGTTTTCTATACTCTGGAATAATCTACCACAAACTATCCGTACGTTAAACTCTCTCCCATTATATCGCTCCCTTGATGCATACTGCTCTTCTGAAAATGCATTAAATGCTCTATCGCCTGTAAGTGTATCTTACTCCACAAGGTAGATTATAGGAACTTTAAATGTTTAACCACTTATTTGCTGTCACTTTACATTAACACTGTTACTAGCAACTCTAACACGTTTGAACATTATCTAACATGAATAGTGGTAACCTGACCGGCATATTTTGGCAATCATTGTTTTGTTGTTCCAAGCTCTTTTCTTTAATCTTACTTTATCTAGTTGTAGATATTTATCAATAACTCACTCTGGCACTGGAAATAACCTCAAAGAACTACGTTCATAAATCATCAGGCTATCCAGTTAAGAAAAAAAGACAAGTTCCCTGGTGTTGCATTGGCTTTCCGTGATATATGCCATATATAAATTACTTATCAATTACTGAACCAGCAAACATAAAACTTTCTTATATTTCATGTTTGCTCTCTACGTTAAATGTTGATTTTTATAACAATTTGATCATGCCTGTAAACTGGTGTGAATTCTATAAATATTATTTTCAGAATATATTATTATAATTATTATTATAACGGTAAGGGACACTGACCAGTTTGAAAGCTTCGTTTAGTTTGCTTAAGTAATCGGCACATGTGGTCAAATTTATGGCCAAATTGTATACGAGCACAGTAAGGCAAAGCAAATGATAATAAAACGGTTTGATTGCATACATGAATCATCAATTGATATTTAGTCAATTAACGTTTAAGCTAGAGTATGTCATGTGATCTAGTGATCAGAATATTACAAAGAAATATGCGGATTGTTACTGTTCAAATAACATTGTCTGATAAGGGCGTCAATAAAAGAGCATAAATAACGTTACCCATAATCGAAATGGGTTGTCTGTTGGTTCTATCCGTTCATAATTTATCTGGCTTGCACAATTTAACATTATCTCGAAAGCACTAAGTGCTGCTTATAAATATTAAGATGCAGGTGGATTGCAGCCGTCATCATCATCATCATACGAATCATCATCATCATCCGAATCATCCGAATCATTATCCAAATCATCATCATTATCAT
Source organism: Schistosoma mansoni (assembly GCF_000237925.1). Classification (NCBI taxonomy): domain Eukaryota; kingdom Metazoa; phylum Platyhelminthes; class Trematoda; order Strigeidida; family Schistosomatidae; genus Schistosoma; species Schistosoma mansoni. The sequence continues at coordinate 122,293 of NW_017386015.1, read as the reverse complement.
CATCATCATCATCAAAATCATCATCATTATCATGATAAGGATGAAGATGATGATTCATATGATGATTCGTATGATGATGATAGTTTCTGGGCATCTCCGTTACACGTGGTTCCCAAAAAGAATGGTGAAATCAGACCATGTGAAGATTATAGAGCCCTTGACAAGCAGACGATAGCAGATAGATACCCAGTGCCACATATCCACGACATCACTATCGAGATGGAAGGAGCTACGATTTTTTCGAAAATTGATCTTGTTCGGGCGTATTACCACATTCCAGTTACCCCAGAAGTTGTACCGAAGACGGCTGTAATCACTCCATTTTGTTTATTTGAGTTTTTGCGAATGTCATTTGGACTAACTAATGCAGCTCAAACTTTTCAGAGCTTTATTGATCAGGTTGTTAGAAGTTTGACAGGGGTATACGCATATATCGATGATATATTAGTAGCTAGCGCTACTGTGGAAGAACATCTACAACATCTACGACAGTTATTTACGAGACTTCAAGAACATGGTGTCACTATTAACGTGGAGAAATGTGAATTTGGAAAGAAATCATTGCAATTCCTAGGTCATATGATAAATTCTCGAGATATCATGCCAGTTCCAGCAGAAGTTGCGGCTATTCGTAATTATCCGTTGCCCGAGTCACAAAAAAAATTACGACGATTCTTGGGACTAATAAACTATTATAGGCGATTTATACCAAACTGCGCAGCAGTACTGCAGCCATTGACGGACGCTTTGCGAGGAAATACCCGAACATTCCATCTATGGACAGAGGCTATACAGGCTTTTGTGAACGCTGAGCGATCACTTCATGAGAAAATGATATTAGTAAGACGAAAGAGCGAAACGCCACTAGCTATCATGATAGACGCATCGAACATAGCAGTAGGAGCCGTACTGCAGCAGTTATTAAACGGTACTTGGGAACAGATTTCATCAGATTAAATCCTACGCAAACGAGGTACAGTACGTTCGGAAGAGAATTATTAGCGATTTGCTTGGCAATTAAGCATTTCCGACATATGATAGAGGGTACCATTTTCACAGTGTGTAGAGATCATAAGCCCCTCACGAAAGCATTGAACGCCAAACAGGATAACTATTCGCCGAGGGAAATTCGACAATTAGAATTTATTTCCCAATTTATATCTAGCATACAGTATATTGAAGGTAATAATAACGAAGTGGCAGATGCGTTGTCCAGAACAACGATAAACGTGATTATTACAAATGGAATTGATTATCACGGTCTCGCGAAGTTACAAGAGACAGACATCGAACTGAACAAGCTAAGATTCGATGACACGACGTCATTATTATTCGAAGATATTCAGTTCGGCAACGCGAAAGTAATATGTGACATGTCGTCAGGCCGACCTCGCCCATTCATTCCTAAACCATTGCGACGGAAAGTATTCGAAAGTATCCATAACCTATCGCACCCGGGAATAAAAGCCACGATGAAATTAATCAGTGAGCGTTTCGTATGGACAAAAATGAATCGCGACGTACTTAATTGGACACAAGCATGCATGAAATGTCAAAAAGCCAAACTACATCGTCATACTAGTTCGCCAATGGGTTCATTTTCACAGCCAGACACTCGATTCAAACATATACACATCGATATTGTGGGACCACTGCCAGTTTCAAACAGGTACAACTATATTTTTACATGCATCGATAGATTTACCCAATGGCCTGTAGCGGTGCCAATAAAAGACACCTCAGCCTAATCTGTAGCAAAAGCCCTTATCGAAAATTGGATTTCTTACTATAGTATACCGGCGATTATCACAACCGATAGAGGAGCTTAATTCTAAAGTCGACTCTCCCAGCAGCTTACAGAACTCGGAATAAAAAGTATTCGAACGACATCTTACTATCCAATGGCAAATGGAATGGTTGAACGCTTACATAGGCAGTTGAAAGCGTCCCTTACATCTGTCATTGTCAATAACGATTGGGCTAATAAGCTTCCTTTAGTCATGTTAGGTTTAAGAACAATAATTAAACAGGATGTGGGATGTTGTCCAGCCGAGTTGGTATATGGAACTACTCTACGTTTACCCGGAGAATTTTTCGCTTCAGGTAAAAGTGTTCCGACTGATGTAGCCAACTACGTGCAACGCCTGAAGAAACATATGAACGATTTAAAAAAAGCACTTTCCGGACTACAACAACGACGAGTATTCGTACCTCAGCAACTACATAATAGCACGCACGTATTCATCAGAAGAGACAATGTACAACCACCTCTGCAACCGAACTATGGAGGTCCATTTAGAGTGATTACGAAGACAGATAAGACAGTTACGGTAGAAAAAGCTGGGAGGACAGATGTAATCAGCATCGATCGAGTGAAACCAGCTTTCATCGATAGAGATTTTCAATCGACAAGCACAAGCCTTTCGAAGACGATCACACCGACGAAACACGAGTCTCAAGAATCTACGACGCTAACGTACCAAAAAGAAGAGACTCCTGTAACCACAAGATCTGGTCGCAGAGTAAGATGGCCGCAACGCTATGTCGCTACAAACTTTTACTGATAATTTTCTGCTACTTTGAATATTAATTGTAGTTCTTCCTCTTCATTGTATACATATGGATTATTAATTTCATGTTATACGCTATTAAACTCGGCACAGCCTATGTACACCCATACGCTTATACGTGTAATTTTCTTCGAAGCGATACCATATTCCTTCTGTTTCTTACAGCTAGTTTGTATAGCCTAACGGACGGGCACGAACTAAATGCACATTAACTTCATTCTAATTTTGTACAAGCCCATATCTTCAAATGATTGCAACTACGCTATTCAATTTACTGTACTTTATGCAAACACAGACATTTTTTCATATATCTTTGTTTGCAGGGGGAGTTATATAGCAACCATCCTATAATCAATTCCGATTACAGTCAATTTTGGTTAAGCCCTTTTTATAAACTTACTTAACAGACATCGTCATTTGAATAGTAACAATTTGCATATTCTTTGCACTGCTATACCACTAAAGCACATGACACTCTATCCGAAATGTTGACTGCTTAAATATCATTCGATGACTCATACTCCTTTCCCATATGTGTATTCACGCTATTATTATTAACAGCCTTTGTTTTGCTTTGCTGTGCCTATGTAATTGCTTGCTATTCGTCCGTCGTTCGTTCGCTTTCTTCGCTTGTTTGCCTGTTCACTCGCTCGCTCGTTGATATTCGCTCAGGTGTTGTTAACTTTCCGACCTTAGTTATTGGACAATAAACTGTAGTTTCTGTTTTTTCTTTGTCTTCTGATTTTATACACTGTTAAGATTGGTATAATAACGGTTATTGAAGTAAACGATTAACGAATCGCGGCACTACAGAATTGGATGCCTCGCCGAACAAACACGGAACGGAATTGACGACCTTTACATACGAAGACGTAGCAGAACTAGCGATTGTCGTGTGCGAAGACGAAAAGAATCCCATTTCGAAAATTCAACGCACTCTATTTCTCTTCGGATTATTATCTGGATTATAATCACAATTGTGGATTTCTTATATCACAATTTTAATCGCACGTACATTATCCCATAAACATTATTGAACTTAACGATAATATTCATAATAAATAACGATTATTCACGAACAATTCATATATTGGTGCAATTCAGCGAGTTCGTTCTATGTTATAAATTATACCATTTGTTATTATCGTTGTTTACATCAGTCAATTTCTCTTAGTGACAAAAACGTTATATGCGCATACTATTTAATTTTTTATAAATGTCTTTAAATAACGACACAAGCGATGATGATGATGACGCACAGGCACTATCAACATCGAAACACATCAGTCAATCAGTCATTTAGTCAGTCAGAAGACCTTATGGAAACCATATCCTCCTCATACTCTCAATCAATCACTCGATAGCTCACTCATTTACTCACTCACTCTCCCATTACATCAATCAATCAATCCAATCAATCATCTCCAAACTCACAACTCGTCACCATGTTAATCGATCTACTGCAGTCTGTCTCGTCAAACTAGTCAATGTAAAACCTTGAGACAATGAGTAAGGGAGAGGGTGTTTATTCCATTCTGATTGACACTAATCCACCCAGTGTGTCTGTAGTAGTAGTAGTTGTAGTTGTAGTTGTGTAACAGCTCAGGTTGGTTGGTTAATAGTTGACCCCAAACAACCAAGCATATGCTAAAACAGTATTGTTCGAGTATTCATTCACTTCCTTACCTTTTGTAAGCGTTATATTCCCTACTATCTTATATGGAATGTTGAGAGCCTTTGTTTGTCTGAACAGATAATCCCACGCTCCACTGTGACTGCGCGAAGATCGAAATAAAGACCTATTCACTACTTCTCTGGTTTCTTCTATCAATAGCACGAGGGTTACCTATAGGCACGAAAGTGGTGAGCCCTTTTTGAACACAATTTAACCTCATTTCTGTTATTAATCTTTTTTTTTTTTACTTAATCGTAAAAGTAGACCGGATTATCCGTAAACTAAGTTGAGTATATAACTAGTTTATTCCGTATTATCTTAAGTTATTCGTGTTATAGTAACCATTTTTCGTGCTAACTTTATTGCTATATTTGTCACATACCTCATGTCAGACTCAATAGAAACCCATAATCTGGAGGATTTGTCACCAGTGGTGATAGACACTGTTATAACTACGAAATCCCGACTTCCAGAATTTGATCGTAGTGATCCTGAGTTGTGGTTTGCTCAACTAGAGCATTATTTCACAAGACACAATATCAAATCTGAAGGGATTCGCTATAGAGACTTGTGTTCTATCCTTCCTCCTTCAGTTGCCAAAGAAGTCCGTGACTTGATTTTAGATCCACCATTACCACAACCATACACCATCTTAAGACGAGAGATAATAAACCGTTTATCATTATCAGATAGTCAAAGAATCCAAAGACTTTTTCAAGGTGAAACACTAGGTGATCGGTCGCCGTCACAGTTTTTGCGTCACCTCCAAGTGTTAATGGGTGATAACACGGTGGGTGAAGCAGTCCTAAAACAAGGATGGATACAAGCTCTCCCATGCTACGTCCAACACTGTTTGGATGCACAAGATCCTGAAACCTCATTATCTCATTTAGCGCGTATAGCCGATAGAATAATGGAGAGAGGTCCTCCAACTGGACCAGGCACAATAAATCACACACAAAAAGTAGAATCAGCAAAAGACCCCGTCATAGAAGGACTCATTGCGAGTGTTAAGAGTCTCACTGAGGCTGTCACCAGAATGCAAATGGGTCATAGAAACAGGAGCAGGTCACCACAACGACCACGATCCAAGTCACAAAACAGGTCACAAATGTCCAGACAACCTGGGCAGTTTTGTTGGTACCACTGGAAGTTTGGTGTCAACTCAACCAAGTGCATGCAACCATGCGCCTGGCCTAAGCATAATTCTAAGACAGCGGGAAACGAGTAACCCCTCCCCAGGTCGCGACGACTGAGGAGGGGCGCCAAAACAGTCGCTTGTTTTATGTTAGAGACAGAAACTCTGGCTTGAATTTCTTGGTGGATACTGGCGCTGCTCTTAGCATCATCCCTCAAAATAAAACTGAGATTAGTCGAGAAACATCATCAATTACACTTCAAGCTGCAAATAAAACTAAAATTGCGACATTTGGGCAGAAAAACTTAACCCTAGATTTGGGGTTCAGGAGGCAATTCCCTTGGGTTTTCACGGTAGCCGACTTAGATCTGGCAATACTGGGGATGGACTTTCTAGAGAGATACGAATTTCTAGTTGACACCAAGAAACGGCGATTAACACTAAAAGAAACTTCGTATTACACAAAAGGCAAAGAAAGTCACATCAGCTCTCTTAACTTGATTCAAACTCCTCCAGTAACAACAGCGAAATTCCAAGATATACTCGCGGAATTTCCAAACTTAACTAAACCAAACCCACAGCCTTCTAAAGACAAACTAAAAGTAAGTCACACTATCAAAACCGAAGGTGCACCGGTTTTTGCAAAACCCAGGAGACTAGCACCAGATAAGCTCAAAATCGCTAGGGCCGAGTTTGATTATATGCTACAACTGGGTATTATCCGTCCCTCTGATAGTCAATGGGCATCCCCTTTGCATATGGTCCCAAAGAAAAATGAAGGTGACTGGCGACCGTGCGGGGATTACAGAGCCCTCAACCGTCAAACCGTACCAGATAGGTACCCAATACCGCATATCCAAGATTTCACAAACGGTTTACAGGGTATGAACATATTCACTAAAATTGACTTAGTCAGGGCATATCACAATATCCCAGTGGCTGATGAAGATATCCCCAAGACAGCTATTACAACACCCTTTGGCTTATTCGAGTTTATACGCATGCCATTCGGCCTGAGAAATGCGGCACAGACATTTCAAAGATTCATAGACAATCTACTTCGAGATATGCCATTTGCGCAGGGGTATATAGACGACTTGTTAATTGCCAGCCCCGATTTGCAATCACACGAACAGCATGTAAAAACAGTGTTAAAAAGACTGGATGAACATGGAATAAACATACATCAAAGTAAGTGTGTTTTCGGTGTTCAAACTTTAGAATTTCTCGGTCACACAATAAGCCCAGAAGGGATTAAACCGATCAAAAAAGAAGTAGACACCATTAAACAATATCCCATACCTAGTTCTCTAACACAACTGAGAAGTTTTCTAGGTCTAATTAACTTTTATCGCAGATTCATACCAGGTTGTGCACAATTAATGCAACCTTTGACAGATTCACTAAAAGGAAAACCAAAAGAATTCAAACTGTCTTCTGACGCTGTCGAAGCTATTAAACAGCTTAAAGATAAACTAGCTCAAGCAACTACGTTGATGTATCCGAATTCTCTTTCCCCACTTGCTTTGATGGTGGATGCTTCTGATAAAGCAGTAGGCGGTACCCTTAACCAACTGGTTAAAAACGCCTGGAAACCAATTGCTTTCTTCTCAAAAAGACTCGCTCCAGCAGAGACAAGGTATTCTACCTTCGGGCGAGAACTTCTTGCAATCTACCTAACCATTAAACACTTCCGACACATGTTAGAAGGCAGGGAATTTATGGTCTTTACGGATCACAAACCACTAACGAATGCACTAAAAGCGAGAGCTGATAAATACTCACCTCGAGAAGTCCGACACCTTGACTATATATCACAGTTCACAAGCGATATCCGACATGTCAAAGGTCAGGACAATCAGGCGGCAGATGCTTTATCTAGGCTAGAAATAAACGTGCTACAGCAGTCTACAGTAAACTTCGAGACGTTGAGAAACGAACAGGAGCAGGATTTAGAATTACAAAACCTGCTTAAAACAAACAATTCAAGTCTTAATTTAAAACAGTTCCCATCACCTGTCGATGGTATTCTAATCTACTGTGACACGACCAAGGCAATGCCGCGACCTTTCGTTCCCAAAAGTATGCGAAAGTTGATATATAATAACTTTCATTCTTTGTCTCATCCTGGCGCAAAAGCTTCAACAAAACTAATCAATGCCAGATATATATGGCCGAATTTACAGAAGGATGTACACAAATGGGTTAGAGAGTGTTCAGCATGTCAACAATCAAAGATAAATCGTCACACAAATTCACCCATAGGTGTTTTCTCGCAACCAGATGCACGTTTTGCCCATGTGCATATCGACTTGGTAGGTCCTTTACCACGTTCAAACGGTTTTAATTATCTTTTTACATGCATAGATCGATTTACCAGATTCCCTATAGCCATCCCGATAGCGGACATCACAGCGGAAACAGTAGCCAAAGTTTTCATGCAGAACTGGGTAACCATTTTTGGTACACCTATAACAATAACGACGGATAGAGGAGCGCAATTCGAATCCGAACTATTTAATAACTTGGCTAAACTTCTAGGCTCCAATAGGATACGCTGCACTGCATATCATCCTCAGGCTAATGGGATGGTAGAACGTTTTCACCGTCAGCTAAAAACCGCTCTTATATCTCACTCAAACCCGAATCAGTGGACAGAATTCCTACCGTTAGTTATGTTGGGAATACGAACATCTGTCAAAACTGACGCACAGTGTTCAGCTGCGGAACTGGTTTTCGGAACAACTCTGAGACTACCAGGTGAATTTATTAACCCTAATACTAACAGTCAAAAACTTAATTTAGAAAATTATGTAGATCAACTACGAGATCACATGTCTAAACTTAAGCCGATTAATACTCGTGAACAATCGCGCGCCGTATATATACCTAAAGACCTAAGCAATTGCACGCACGTCTGGATAAGATGTGACAAAATAAAAGCACCACTCAGTCCTCCATTTGAAGGTCCTTTCAAAGTCATCTCAAGAAAATCTAAATATTTCGTGATAGAAAAACATGGAAACATCGACACAGTAAGTATTGATAGGCTAAAGCCGGCTTATCTAGATCATGAACCACCATACGTGTTGTTAGATCGTTTAACTGACAAATCCATTACGGAATCAAAATATAAAGATGATAAATCTTTACAAATGACTAAAACGGTTCGCTGGGCACATCCGATTAGTCAGTCAAGGATGTTGACAGTTTCGACTGCAGGATAAATCTAACCACGTAGCTAATCAGACCCTGCATCTACTTAAAAATAATTTTTTCTCTTCATTCCGCCTCACATACAACTCCCCAGAACTTTTACCTTTGATATATAAGTGTTATGTTAAATATTTTTTTTAAATACTGGACACATAAGCTAGGTATTCCGAAACGATGGCTGAGGATTTTATTCAAACTCGTACAACTTACACTGGCAAATACGAATTCAAAAAGCAACCCAGGCGAGTTTTATAATTTCTTTTTCTGGTTAATTAACTATACTGGCTATACATATATACCATATGAACTAATTCTAAAAGTTTTCGGTCGAAGATATGTTTAGTAGCTTGATACAATTACTATGGTCAAGTACTTATTAAAGTTCTCATCATTTTTTTTTAAATTTCTGACATTTAAGAATCAATAACCGTGAAGATATGGTACAGTACGTTACTGTAAGGTTACTATCTTAGCCGCGTTGATTCCACATACCTAATTTTAAACACAACGTATAAAAGAACTGTTAAGTAATCATAACATTGAACTGACGATATGACTATCGTGGCTATGTTAACGTTAAACCAATTATTATTAGTGGCCCATACAAAACCCTGGAACTTAACACTAGCGTTATAAAAAAGACATGTTATGTCAATAGCTTATATATATACTTTTTTTCTCGGTTTAATAATAACGTAAAAAGAGTATTTGACACAACTGTACTTGATCCGCATACTCAACACAATTTTTTGCTTCTTAACCGTATATTCGTTTCCGTTTTGTGGATTACTCTGATGCACCCTTGGTTACGCACCTAGTTGTAAAAAGCGGTCATCACCGGCTCAAGGTCATGCACTTGATCGATTTTGTTAAAGAGTCCAACTTCTAGCAAGTTCACCCTTTTACATATACGCATTACAAAAGAGTTTTTTTTTTGTTGCTGTTTTCATGGTTCTTCGTACACAAGATATCTACACTATGTTTATTTCCTTCCAGAATACCAATCCGTTCTGGAGGCCAAGCACTTACATGAACGGAACAATTATCAATTGCATTTATGTATTTCCATTTTGTATCTTATTATTTTATGCAGGCAGTGGAGCAGTTCTTCAGGTTTGCTTGATTTTCACCATTACCTTTGAAGTAGACTCTTCTTTACTTTTTACTTGAGGGCGACTCAAGAGGCAGGTGAGTAAACACCTGATAGCCGGTCTGAGCATGGAAAAATCGTACCTCACCAACATGGTGTTGGGTAGCCCGCTCGCGGCACTTCCTCAGATATTCTTATTCCACATTCTCACACTTTCTCTTGAAAGCACGCAGCAAACCGTCAGCGATAGTTGTAGAAAAGATCACATGCTACAAAGATGACAAGCTGGTAAATGAAGAGACATCCATGGACTATCATTGAAAGCGTTAGTCGTAACTGATTGTAAGTCAAATAGTGAGCGAGTTGATAATTTCGCCTTGGGATGAGAAATAGAACGAAGGTGTTATCGATAGATAGGTTAATCGAACCGACGTTCCTACGGAAGTCGATTCTAGGGGGAAGCTAATGTAACAGCTCAGGTTGGTTGGTTAAGAGTTGACCCCAAACAACCAAGCATATGCTAAAACAGTATTGTTCAAGTATTCATTCACTTCCTTACCTTTTGTAAGCGTTATATTCCCTACTATCTTATATGGAATGTTGAGAGCCTTTGTTTGTCTGAACAGATAATCCCACGCTCCACTGTGACTGCGCGAAGATCGAAATAAAGACCTATTCACTACTTCTCTGGTTTCTTCTATCAATAGCACGAGGGTTACCTATAGGCACGAAAAGTGCATGATGTCTTGTATGTTTGCTTTCCAGACGTTAGGTCTAGAGTGAGCTGACGCGTGCTCGTGATCGACAGTTATATAGAAGTCAGAGGTTAAAACTTCATGATCACTTTTGCCTAGGGTTGGCATGTAATTCAGGTTCAAAACGTCATCCTCATAGTGAGTCAATATGAAATCTAGTAAGGATTATTTAGAGCCCGGGTCGCACCTAGTTGCTTCGTTCACATGTTGCACTAGGGCACATGTGATAACCGCATCAACTAGTTTCTGCCCGAAGGAATTATCTGACTATTCAGTTCGCAGATTTCCTCAGCCTACCATGGGTGCATTAAAGTCCCCTAGGATTAGACATCGACCACTTCGTGACCAAGTGTTGAGACTGCTTAGCAGGACCTCATTTACCTCACAGCTTGGACTGCGATAGATCGAACTAAGCAGCAGCTCTTGTCCCTTGCATTTCAAGCGGCGACTAACTAATTCACACGTCCCACTCTCATGGGATACATTGTCGATAACGGCGAATGGAATCGCATTCTAAACGAATAGAGCTACTCACTATCCTTTACGCTTTCGTATTCTATCGGCACTTACTAATGTAAAACCCTCGAAATCAAGTTCCCTACTATCTATAGACTGCGTCAGCCAAGTTTATGTGACTGCGATTATGCCTGGCTTAGTATAGCCAACCCGTACACCTAGTTTCGATCGCTTACTGAGCAAGCCCCAGGCATTGGTGTAACAGATACGAAGCCTATTTAAGTGGCCTCGTGCTTCACCCAGACTGGCTTCGGCATAATCCTCTGTCGAAGCCTCACAACCCGAAAATTTACAATTTTTAGGTTTTTTCGCCAGCATCTAATCTGAGCTGTAGTTCTTTCTCGGCTTCTCGCCTTTTTACACGGTATGTCCTTACGGAGAAAAACTCCTGAACCCTTTAACTTATGTCCACTTTGTAAAATTAGGTCGCGTTCATTTGGGGATTTGAAAGCTACTTTAAGCAGTCTGGACTGATTAGGCTTCAAATTCGCCAGGGTACCTTGTCCATACACCTTTGGTAAGGTGACTCCGGAGATGTTTTGGGGCAAAATGTGATTGAGTAGCTGTTTCATCAACACAATTTCATGCCCAAAACGAACTTTCGGTTCTGAGCTTTCACTCTCCTTGATTCTATGAAAAATGACTGATCTGTATCTGTGATCAGTCTTCGATTTCTCGACTACTTTGGTGGGGGCGAAATTCCCTTTTACGTCGTTTTGTCGGTTTTTCCTTATGACCTGTACCCAATCGCCGACGTTGTTTGGAGAAGTGACCGCAGTCGCGTCAGGCACAGTATGGGATTCCGGAGGGTTGTTGACGACCTGGGAGGTTGGGTCATGTTTCGCGCTGGGTGACATATCGGCCTCTGCGTCCTGTCTTGTTAAGTATGCGGTTTCGTTGGAATTGCTAGTGTTGAAGAAGACCTGATGTTGCCTCTCTTTGCTAAATTTGCATTGCTTATTCTATTTTATGTGAGCTGGATGAAGTTCTTCATCTTTTCCACTATCGAAGAATATGGTGAGCTGATTATTCTGCAGATTTTCTGAATGTCAAATAATAAATTCATCACTTGAAACGTCTTTTTAAAATGTAACGTCATACTATCTAGTTTTGAGCTTCATTTGATCTAATTAAGCCTGACCGAATATTCACGACAGCAAGTTGAGGTAATCATTACTAACTGAATTAATTTTTGGCTTCTCGTGTTTCAGGAAGCCAAATGATCAAGAGTTGGCCTATTTCCATATCGGGCTAATAACGATAAAGAAAAACTAGCTCTTAATCTTTGTGTAGTCAAAATGTAACTGTCAAACTGAGTAATGTTGTTCGAAAATAATAATATCTAGTCCCAGTAAATCAGGAAATGTTCTTATCCAGTTATATAAACCTTTCCTTTATGTAGATACACATATCGGAAAAGGTATTTTAATAAATATCTATCGTTAAACGTTTGCTTGATATTTACGCGAATCGAATTTTGACACAGCTGGGGCCGATCGTTCGATTCTTTTTAGTCACAGCTGATTTTTGTTTGGCAGTGGTCAGTAGAACGTTTTATTGTCGTACAATATCCTCTAGTGGATGTAAAGTAGGAGGTCGAAATGGGTATTTTCATTCAATGATGGTCATTCATCGTAAATCTCTGTGCAAGGCGGTATCAGAACATGTTGTGCATTTAGAGCATGTAGATATTTTGGACACATATCATATACACATATACAATACTGAAAAGTTTACCTGTGTGTTTTTCGAACATACAGTACGTAGTTACGGTTTGGGGTGTGGTTGTAAAGCGAAACGACTACGTTTGCGGCACATATCCGTATGTTCAAATACACTTATGTATACAGCATATATTGTATCGAGACCTTTGTTCTAGCACACCTATGACGTATTACGGGAGTACTACTCCCCTCAAATTTTCAAGCTTTTTAAAGATCTAATTTCCTGAAGTCTCGTATTTCCTTGTTTCAGTAACTTGGTTATGTCGTTTGCAACCGAGACAGTTTCAGCACTTGGTATTTTCTGCGTTACCTTACATCACTGCACACATTTACTTTATACTTGATTGTTATATCGCCTGATAACATTGGTTTCGTCTCGCAAGTATCTTGTTTAAACATGTGAATACATTGTGAGCTTAAATTAGCTTATACTGACTACGATGAATAAACTCGATACTATTTTCAGGTTTGCGTATTTCAGTATAAAACAGTCATTAACACGCAATTAATATGACAGACTACTGTACATAATCATAATGCAAAATCTCGAGGGTCTCTTACTGGAATCTTTACTGGCAGGAAGACCAATCCCTATTTTATCTGCCATGTAACCATTACCATCATAAATTAGATGGGACACACCATATAAACAATATCTAACGAAATCACTAAACAATGATACAAAAACTTATATCATTCCTCCGATATGGACCATAAACTTCCATTTGACGTCGGCAACTTAAATAAAACGAACTAGTGCACAATATATGTAGAATTTAGAAAAAAGTGACATATTTAGATTTTCAATTAAAGGGGAATAATTTTTCTACTAGTCATGCTATGTTAACATGACATCATGTGACATACCTGTGGCATTTGTATGAACTACTGATTCCTATATGCTTGATTGCATGCTTATTACGAGGTCCATATATAATATAAATATAATTCGTGCTCATCCAGTTCTACCTGAGTTAAAATGCACTGTTACGGGAATCCTTAGTCAACACACTAACTCTAATACTTCAGATCACCATGATACCTCCACTCCTGTTGCAAACTATATAACTATTTTGTGACTGCTTCCTGTTATTGCTTCGTGGTTCTACGTCATATTCGGTGTCCTACAAACCGATTGAAGTGGTCATTTGCCTTCCTGAAATTTAAGTGAATACATTTGTTACAGGGCACTACATGTTCTGGAACGAGCAGTTACCATATTAACAGACAAGTGGCTAGGTGGTTGAACGATGAAAATACTGAGTATGTTGCACGTCATTACCAATTCCTCCTCAGGAATAACGATCACAATTATCTACATCTGTCCTTGTATGATTTGTTCCTCAGCTATATCTCACACTTTGCTCCTTGTCTCCATACTAGTTCCAAAAGATCTTCGTCTCATCAAAAGAAGGGTGCAAGTGAGTTGTGACTATTGGGCTGAGTCCGTACGTGTATTTAGTAGTGTTAGAACCAGCCATTTTCCGGTAGCGCCGAGTTGTCTTGGCAAAAAGCGAGGGGTTGTTTTATTTATTTATCCAGTACCACTTCTGCACGACCCAAATTTTACTTACAACAGGTGTATTATATGTGTTGTTTTAAATCATTTGCTTCCTATTTCTTTAAGAGAACGCTATGTTCAAACTTAATAAACTTGTATTCTCTGTATCCTACGGTGAAAAATTAGATACGCGGTCACAAGAAAATTTAAGACATAAACTTTGGGTTGAGTACTGTTCTGGTTCTATGGATCATAACTACGAATTATACAGAATGGCTTTACTTCACCTACTTACGCCCGTTACCTTTCATGGAGGAACATAGGCATTTCACTAGGATTCTCCATCTAATTCTTTCTTGAACTCTACTTTTCAGTTATTTTCAGCTGCGATGCTTTCCTTCGATGTCCATCCTCAATCTTCAGCTCATTGTGTTATTTTGTCTACTTCTTTTCCTTTTGCCTAGAGGACTTTAAGTTAGGGTCTACCTTTTTATCCAGTTTGGTGATTTTCACAGCGCATGCCCTACCCATACCTAGTGAATTTTCCGACAATGTAGGTTGCTGCATATAGAATAAGGTAGTACGTGGTTATGCAGCCCGAAGATTTATTTGACGAAACCTTTAATACTCACATATCTGGCACACATCAGGTAAGCAAATTGTTAGTGGGCTGAAAAATATTTGCCAACCAAAGAGGGAAAAATGTTCGTGATAATCAAGGGACGCTCATAGTGAGCGTTTCAGTCTAATTCACTCACCATCCAAGCAACCAAATTTTTAACAGCTACACATATTTCTACCAAACAGAAGACGTGATTTATGTACATTATGGATATTCAAATAAATAAATCATACAGTAGCAATCGATGATATGCTCACTCAACATACTAACCACCGAAATACAACGACAGATAAAAAGGTCAGGGAAGATAGTGCAAAACTACGTGAAGGTGGGAAGACTACTGAAAGATAAAAGTAAATGAAAAGTGAATTATTCTGCCTTCATACAGACCAAAAATAAATAAAATTTACATTGATGAATGCATCAAGATTGTCAGCCTTACATTTAGAGGAAAATTACGAGTATTCCTCGCATGGCACAAGTAGCACACGGATCTGACTGATTGCTAAGATTAGTGCTGGGGTAGTTTGATGAACCACCACTCAAGTATTTACGTGAAGGTATTCTCACTATTTTCATACAACAAGTATCTCACAGAAAATACCTTGACAAATGCTAGGTTTCTTGAAGAGTTTCTCAGTATTACTTTGTGAGCCAACATTTTAATTTGAAGACAACAAGTCGAACCCCTTAATTAGTCATCATCTTATAATTTCGCTATCGTGTATATTCTTTGCTTTATTCAGTCATTTAAAGGTATAGAGACCATTTATTACGTTAGTTAGTTTTAGGAGTTCACTACTTGGTAGTAAAGGTGAATACCTCCAAGATTTTATTCGATCTTGGTTTCTAAACATTGCTAATATGTCTTCTTAGAGTTTATACTAGGACAAAAGTCATTTCTGAGATACGAAGTTACCTAGCTTTTCAAACCGCTAAATATGATAATCCACCAATTTCCTGTGTAATTTTTCTGTAAAACTTGAATAGACGTTTTAACAATGCCTAGTGATATGCACAAAATTTCATTTTTATAAAGTCTGTAGATCTACGTAAATTAAGACATACATATTCATATCATTTTGGGTGAGAGTTCACTTCATCGCCCATAAAGTTCTAATAGATCTGGCTTCCATCAGCAAACATTAAACCGTAGACTTACGTTAGTGACTTACACTATCCCCAGAAAACTATAGGAAAAATCCGATAGCACTTGTAGATCATTGACGTTGATGATTTCTGTCGAATGGTTGACGGCCTACTCCAGTTAGACCAAGAACGTAACACAGTGAAAACACACAGTTAACAATAATAACTATCTGATTCAACTGAGAAAAAGAGGTCTGATGACCTCAATATTTGCAAGGTTGGAAAACCAATGCTTCATCGTTTAAACATTGTGTCAACATGGGTTAAATCACATTCATTGACATAAATGTGCTGTAAGTAGGAAACAAATTGCAGTAACAAATCTACGTTATATCTGTGTTATTGCATCAAAAGCAGTACTGCAAAAAACATTGTATTTTTATGTGTTTGTTCGTCCTCATGTTGATTATGCGCGCTGCATTTAGCTTCGACGTGACGGCGCGAATCAGCGGGAAATCGTGCTTGTAGAATGGCGAATACGGGGAAAATATCTCTCAAACGGAAGGTTTGTTAATTCTTTCGAGTTTTGTTTACCGATTAAGTTTATAAAAGCTGGAGTGTTTAAGGCTGAGTTAGATGAGTTCCTTAAACGTGAATTAGCTGACGATGGTTACAGTGGTTTCCAAGTTCGTGAAAGCCGTAAATACACGGAAGTCATCATATTAGCTACAAAGACCCAGAGCGTTCTTGGTGAGGGTTCACGCCGTATCCGAGAGCTCACCTCGGTCTTGCAAAAACGCTTCGGATTTGCTGACGGTACCTTGGGACTGTTTGCTGAAAAGATGACTTTCCGTGGATTGAGCGCTATCGCGCAAGCAGAATCACTTAGGTACAAACTGACATATGGGTTGCCTGTACGGAAGTAAGTGTAGATCTTTACACAGACTCTTGTAGAGCATGCTATGGTATACTCCGATTCATCATGGAATCTGGAGCAAGAGGTGCTGAAGTTATCGTTTCTGGTAAAATTAAAGGTCAGAGAGCGAAAGCTATGAAGTTTTGCGATGGACTCATGATTCATTCTGGAGATCCAGTTAACAACTACATTGACAAGGCTGTACGTCATGTTCAACTTCCACAAGGTAAGTCTTATCACTAGTTTTAGCTGTTAGGTAAACGAGCAGAGATCTTATTGACCTATGTTTTTCTTCAGGTATACTAGGAATCAAAGTCAAAATTATGTTGGATCACGATAGTTCCGGCAAAAAAGGTCCACGGAAACCTTTGCCTGACACCGTCACAATTTTGGCCGCTAAAGAAGAAGTTTTACCAACTGCTCCATATTCTGAAAACAAGATGTAATTAATTTTACAATAAAGCTTGTAGTGGATGCTTTTGCTGTTCTGTAATATCCGCTAGTCGTCTTATTCATTTTAAATCTCCTGAACACATGATTACCGTTCATTGTAAAGACGCCTTCCAATCGGTAAACTTTAGCTTATTGTCTTTGATGCCCAGCGAAAGTACATGATATTCCACTAAACAATGTAGTGAATAATAATGTATACATGCATATGAAAATCAAACAACACATTTGTTTCCCCGATCAGCTACGAGAATATATCAAACTACTAGGTGTGTATCTAGTCGGTTTTGTTCATTTGATATTTAACAGTTCTCGTATCTAAGACGTATAACTCAGTGTTGAACCAATCACGAATGAGTGACGATGTGTGATGTATTATGTACCAGGTTGTTTTTCACAACATTTAGTTCTCTGTAAAACAATCCTTAGTATTTGTTACACATTAGTTACTACTGTCTTATAAAAGGCGGAGTCGCTGTGTGTATGCTACTAGGTTCGCTTACTTCCACTCATTATCTAAAACTATTGCTTTTGGTCATGAATAAGTGCTAATATGCAAAGTATTGGTAGACACAAATACAATTATATATACTCACGAAGTGTGCTGTTAATAAACTACCTTTTAGTAGTTTGTATGCTATCGTGCAGGCATTCAACTCCAGTTCGACCAGTCATGGTCACTAAAGACCATATCTTCACTTAGTTCTCTTACTACACATGATGTTTGTATATGTATCCTTTGATCAAACTATAGGTCGGTTATATTTTATTACGAAGTGATGCGATATAAGCTTTATCACAACAGTGCTTTATGAGGTTGAAAGAACGTGAGTCATGTGCTTTTTATTGGTCATTAGTTACCAATGTCTTGTAAGTATATGACACTCCTATCACCAACGAGCGTCTTGTTGGTTCATCTTGTGAACTTATCCGGGAATAGGACTTTTCTTAACTGTTGATAATGTCTAGAGCTAATGGTCTACTATTATCAAAAATGAATTCAAACCATTTTGATAATAGCTAAAATGCGCTATACATGCATGTTACACTACTACTATTTCTTCCTACAACCAGCAGCTGACATAAATGTAGGCATCGATTACAACCTATTCTGTAAGCAAAAGTGTTCGTATCATCAGTCAGATCATCCAATTCGGCCCGAACAGTTTGAGCCGTTACTTTATTCTGCAAAGGATATCTTTACTTTGTTCAAAATTACCAGGTGTGTCAGGAAGTAACTTACCGGCTCGTAGTTGTAATTTGAATCATCGGAATTCTTTGGAATACAAGTCTTGTCTACCAGTCTAAACAGATAAGATGTGTGGCCTCATATACCCGGCTTGACCGCTAAATTTTGTTCAAGTCCAATCGTAGACTGTGGTTAATTGACTTCTAAGTAAAGCGCTATAGATCACGAGACAGCATGTGTAAATTGGTTGTCCCCTGTCGATGACATACTTTTGAGTTCATCCTCTCGAATGTATCGTTCTATGAATCGAAATATGGTTTGATTTACTTCTAATTGTTAAACCGAAAGAGTTTTGTGTGAGTTCCGTGTAACCTGGTGTACTCAAGTTTGATATTTGTCGTTTAGATTCATCAGAAGTCTTTCTTGATAGAACTGCAGCGCTTAAGAATAAACAGTTTAAGGCTAGCATGGTAATGAGCATCTCAGGCTTTTATGTTGTAGTACCCTCTGATTTACTTATTCGTCCTACTTAATTCTGAATAGTTCCCGAGTGAAAGCTTAACAGAATTAGTATACTGGTTGCGGTTTCTACTTCTTTTATAACTTGGTACAAACAAACTATACTTTAGTCTGTAATTTGTTCCTACAGTTGGTAAGGAGAACGTAGAACAGTTACAAATCTAAATATGTGTATAAATATTTTACAGAAGTTATAAAAGAACGTCGGTTAACTGGTCTCAATTGCTGATTTTCATTTGACTCACACAGATATGATATTCGTTACCTGGCACAGTATTTTCGTTCCTGTTTTCATGTGTTCATTATATTAAATAGAAATGTTCAAACTCTAACTTTCATGAATTCAACGAGGCTCACTTTCGGATGCTTTTTGTCGAAAGAGTATATCTATCTGACAAAATGTGATACCAAGGTGCTATCGACGTAAAATATTCACTCTTGGTTTCTAAGGGTGGAGTCCTACCAAACTAAGTCAGTGTGATATCTTAATTCATCACAACGGCGATCACAATAGCTTAGCGAAGTAGGTCAATTTTAAGTTTATTAGTACCTTTACTAATTATAAATATCTTGCTAGCTGGTAAAGACATTAAGTATGGTGCTATTCATTTTTAGAAGTTATATAACTGACTTGAACTTCCTAAGTCAGTATCATGCAATTCTCTCTCCACCTCTAGCATTTAATAAGTTGGTAACTAGTGCCAGCGCAATATCATTATAAGTGTATTGAAATCATGAGTCAACTGAACGGCCGTTTCGTCCTATTATGAGACTCCTTAGCAATGCGCGTCCACGATCCCGCGAGCGAGATTCGAGCCCAGGACCTATCAGTCTCGAGCCAGAGCCCTTAACCGATAGACCACTGAACCGGCATCTGATGGTGTTAATGTCTAACTTCAACCAATCCACGAAGTTTGAGCAACCGTTCACCAATTGTCTTCAGTGAGTTGTTATCTCACAACAGACGTGGTTGAACTCCACTGGTCGCTGCTTCCCACTAGAACGCGGTTAAGTGCTCTGGCTCGAGACTGGTAGGTCCTGGGTTCGAATCCCGAGAGGTGGGATCGTGAATGCGCACTTCTGAGGAGTCTCATAATAGGACGAAACGGACGTTCAGTGCTTCCAGGTTTCCTATGGTGGTCTAGCTTCAATTGACTCATGATTTCAACTATTAAAAATACTGAAATCTCCACAAAACCCCTTCTGATAGATGTATTGGTTGCTAAAATAGTGTTGCAGTATACATCCGTCCTCTAACCTCACCTCAACCAAATATAGGTCATAATCGCTGTGCTGATATTCATTACTACCATGGTGAGTATTATTTGAAAGATGTAAAGACTATCATGTACATCACAATAACAACACAGTTCATCCCCACGTATGTGGTTGTGTCAGATTCTTGATGAATCGTTGTATTATTCGTAATTTAGATTATTTTTCGAGAGTGTGAGCTAGACCAGTCAATTAGCATCTTTTATTATTTGACTTTTATCTGGATTACTATTTATGCGTACACTCGTTTACTATTTCTCCATTGTCATAATTCTCAATATATTACTTTACAAATATTATACACCTAGTATTCTAGAGATTTGTACTTCTTTATAAATTGTCAAATATATTTTGTGTCCAGAACGGACATTTCCTAGTGTAAGAGTGTTTTGGAAGACAACTTGAGACAATCAAACCGAAACGTTGTTTTAGTCCCTGAAGTAGTTGACTGTTGGTATAAGTCATCTAGACAGGTGCCGATTAATTTGTTAGGGTCCTAGATTATCATAACCAATTGTTAAAAATGTTGGGTAACGTGGCTCAAAATCGGTCACAGTGGTGCAGGTCTGTTCACCTATATTTTCTCAGGACCGAGTGCTACTTGGTACTCATCACAAAGCTCAGTTGTAATCTTGAGGGTAGTGGTACTTCCTAGTGTGTTTGAACTCACCTCATCCAGCTTCGCAGTTTAAGACGTTACCACCGATCTATTCGGGTCTCAACTAAATTGTGAAAGCGAGATATTTACAATTGACTAACCACGAAGTAGTGAATGACCAACGTCATGTCTAATTCTTGCAGTTTGTTGATCGAAAAAATGTTAACACCGCTGAAGGATTATTCAAATATACTGGTCACTACTTAGCGACAAATCAGTTGTATATGTCGAGTATATATTGTAACCTAATGCTACCCAATTCATCAATCAATGTGAAGCTTTAATCTAGTTAAACATTTTTATGTTATAAGCTCTCATTGATAAATATTATTTATTTTAAACCGTTGTGACATTGTAAATAATAATCTGCCGTCATTAAAAAAAATTGGCTTGAGAACAGGATGTGTGACAAGTATGTTGTCTAAAATTATTTAATTATCCCATCGTATTTACATATTACTTTTGAAATCTATTTAAATTAAGGCTGACTAGTTTCGTCAGTAGACGTCTACTACTAATAAGTAATATATTTTATCATACTAAATAAATATTATTTGAACACATAAATATTGGTACAAGGAGGTACCACATAGATATGCGCCACACAAATCTCATTCGATTTGTGTGAGGGCTGTGATACTGCCCAGGTGCGTAAACCGAAGCAGGTGGTTTTATTAGGGACCCACACCCGGAACGTTTGACCTAAAGGTCTAACCCACAAGGCAGTGGAGCATCGTGAGGAGATGCAGTTCCATGGTAGCCGGTGACCAACGGGTGGTTCATACGCCATTTGTTCCTTCAGTACCCTGGAGCCCATGTGCACCATTGGTTTGGGATCAGGGTTTTCCAACTCCCCTAGGTGAACATTCCGTGTCCACCAACCCGGTTATAGTGCCGGACATTCGCTTTTCGTCCTCTCACTTTCGTAAACAACAACCCCGCCACGAGAAGGCAGTGAGTAGGACTTCCCTGGCAGAGGCTATATACGCGTGGCCATGTGAAAGCATTTCAAGAGGAGAGCGGATTCTCGGCCGTACCAGGGCATTTGGGGGCACTAAATAAATAAGCCATCAGAAATTCCTAAAGGCAACGTAAACATTACCAGGTTGTAATTACACGTATCGCATTTAGTTACGTAGACATTACTTTCGTACAAATTCTCACCAGTATGTCAAATACATATACATTAATACTTATTAAAGTTGAAATTATGTTCTGACTTCATATCAAAAGATACCTTGGTTTCAGAAATATTTGATGTATTTTACCACGATTATTTGGTTTTTTGTAGATATGAACAACTCCCAGACTGTGATAATAATACATTCTTATAGCCTGACTTTGTTTCTCTGACCCCCACGAAAAAGTCTCTTACTAGCCATTCTCTAGTTCGTTAAGGAGATTCACAATTATTTAGGATGCAATAATAAAGCAATGCTTGTATGTTTAGTGCCTGGTAGGGTCTCTGTTGAGTTAGATAATTTGTCTGTTTCTAAACTTCACAGACTCTGTATTAAACCGAAGTATTTGTTTTTATTAAATCTGTTGCTGAGACATAACTTGAATAAGTCATAAATATGATACCGACCATTAATCTCACAATAGTGGTTATTGTCTTTATTCCCTATTGACAAATTCAAAAGCAGCCTTGCATTTCATCTTAATATGTGTTATATAGCAACACTTTTACACCGTACTGTTATATTTCACTTAAAATTACGTTTTCATATGTATATTTTAATAAAATCATCCGCATATTTTCCCTCAATATCTGTTTGATTGACGAATCAGATGGTGAAAATCCCCATAATATTAAAATTAACATAGATGGTCTAGATATAAATTTGGACACTACCAATCATTTTTTTTCACATTTCCAAGGTCCTTTATTTATTCTCTCTTATGTTTAATTCCGGCCCACGAAAGCCTGTTTGCCTCGTATTTTGCTAACCCATCTTGTACTCCATCTAATCCTTAGACCGTTCTAAGCTTAAGACTGACCAGATGGATAACAAATAAAAAAGGTGACTCATCGTTTCCTGATTGGTCTAAAGAATTATTTCAAAAAGTATAATATTTCTACCCCCATTCATCATAACAGGTCAAATTGTAAGACCTTGCAACTCATTCACATCAGCTTGTTAGTAAGCCTAGGCCTTGCTTTATAGATAACTCGGGTATATCAGTTGTTTAAGGGAGAAATCACAGCTATTCATTTTCTATCTTGACATAATGTTTTAAATTTCTGTAATCAAATCCCAAAGCTTATCGAATGGACTAAACACAATGGATTAGACGATATGGCATCATTGATAAGTGTAAAAATCTCCGCAATACAGAAGGTTAATCGCTACGTTAGCGTCTCTGACCTCGGCATTGGATGCTCTATTCCACGTCCCTAAAATCGAGTCAGTGTCCTGAGGATCAGAGATACGCTTAGCTGACAAGTACCGATCCATATAAAATCCCAGACTCAGCCTCTTGTTAGTATCCCCCAACCACTGTCACCTATTAATTAATAATACAATCGTCCAATAATCGAAGTACCCCATCTTTTAACTTGTCTAACCTCTTCCATCTAATTCTGTTTGAACAATTGGTTGGTGTCACTACCCTTCATACAAAAGTCTAGCTTAAAGGCGAGCACATACGTATGTACATGATGAGTTATTTATACCCTCATTAAATAATAGGAAATTTTAAACATTCATTAAATTTCATACTATGACTCGTACTGTTTTACACGTTTAATTCAATCATAACAATCAGTCAGTATTTTTAGCTTCCATACGATATTAAATGCAACTCACTCTAGGTTTACACTTATTTTCCAACAGATTCCTTTTAAATAATAACACAGTAATTAAGCCCAACTAATGCTTAATGAGATATTTTTGTAATGATGAACAAAACTGAGTTTTCTAATTCGTTAGTTTTTTGTTTAAATTTTTCTCATAACCTAATGATTTCCCTTCAGTCTCAATCCTTCATCCCTATTGTTGTAATGGGAAAATTCAATCTGGGGATTGATATTATCCCTTGTAGCCGAATTATTATTAATTCTTTTGTGTTCATGTCTGGCGTGTGCGTATACTGTACTTATATGTTGTAGTAATGTCATATACAATTTTTTTTGTTTTCCACATTTCAGACTATTCATTCTCTGTCTAACGTTATGATATTGGTATGGTTATTATATTAATCTATAGTATGTATATGTATGACTCAGGCTTTATATTAGTCATGTGATTTTGACAGTTGCTCCTGTTTTAACAAATACTGCTGTAGGAAATTATGTGCATTTTTTTCGAAAAAAACTAATCAGTTGATTTTTCTTTTGCATTTAGAGTTATTTTGACATCTTTCTACCCCTACTGTATATGATTAAACATAGTAGAAATTGCAAAAATGCAACAACTAATAATTTATTTAATACCAAAAATAAAAGAAGCGAGTGTTATATTTTTGCTGGAATATCAACACTTATGAATTCATGTCGATCGATAATGATATCACAACATAGATCAATAAATATGATCCAGTTGAGGTAATTGTATTCTTCTAAATTCCACTAATACTTTGGATTAAATAAAATCTGACGTTCTGAGCTGTTGAAGGTAGTCAACAGGATACTCGCACTTTAGGATGTATCTTACTAGTTGAGATTCGATAGCATGATATCCTTGCCATCTTAGTGGTATTGATGTTTCTCGTAGGATTCAATTTACAATAACTTTATTCACTTAATCCTAATCAACAAACACCCTGTCACAAATGTACATCATTTGAAGTTTTCATAACGCATTCGCACGACAAGATGAATTGCAAAATATATCAAAATACTGCAGTAATGATGATAATGAGAAGGAATACTGGGAATATGGTTCAAAAAGAATGAAAAGGTATCTATTAAGAAATATTGGATTTCCAGACCTAGAGGAAGAAAAAGGGGGAATGCATCTGCTACGTTGTAAATGATCCTGAATTACATCTCCGAATGTCCCTAACCGTTGGGTACGATAGTTAAGAGGACCCTAGCTAAGTAGTCTTAACCCATCAGGCTTACAATCCTTGATGCTACGATCTAATCCTATATCTTGAACTGATTGTCTTCAACTTTCTCCCAACCTACTTCTACAACAGCAACACATTGCATGTCGAAGTAGGTAAGTATGCGTAATACATGTCCCGACCATCTGAAGCGACAAATATTTACAACCTAATCATTTTCTTTGACCAATGTCCAATCTCATTTCGCTGTAACACTGAACTAACAGTATACCTTGTAGTTTGTTAATATTTATAGATGTCAAATAATTCTGTATGTTTCACTAAAGTGAATAACCAAATTTTACTTCTCATATTGAATAATGTTCACTTCAACTCTATATCTATGCATTTATATATGGTTAATATGGTCAATAATGCTAAAAATAAAAGTGTCCGCCTTAATTGTTGTTATCTGAAGTGACTTAATCCTAATTATTATAATACTATATATTATTAGGCATATATACACATATGACATTATCTTGAGGTTCATTATTTTCTTTATGGAACGTGTTATTTATTTATTTTATTCAATCTGTTTAAATAATTGTCATTTACACAATGATAGAATGGATATATTCACAGTGATGGCAAGTTACTTCCTACTAAGCGTAAACACTAACTGATACTGTCAATAAAAGTTTCTCTCTTCATGTCTTAGGTTTGCTATGTGTTTTTTCTTAACATGGCAACTAAAAAAGATGTTTAAGCACATAAGTTTACAGTAATCATTTTTTTAATTATTTTCTTAAGTTGTAATTAACTTATTTTTATACACTAACGTGTTGTTATACTCTCAGTGAAATTGAATCAGTACGCATGCTGAACACATCATTTTATAACTTATAATCCTCTATAGATATGTTCACGCATAGCATATATAATTCTTTCAAATTTTTAATAATAATATTTTGTTACAGATTTGAAAGTTTATTTGATAATGAGTAATTAAAATTAATATATTGTGACCTATAAAAATAAACGTTAGTTTATAGACTCGAATACTAACCGAACTTGTAACGAAGAACGAAATAAAACTTGGCTAAAGATGGCACTGATCAGCTGTTTCAGCTAACTAGTATCAGTTCATGATTGTAACCTAACTTTGAATTGAGCGTACATTCAAGTGCGAATATATATATATATATATATATATATATATATATATATATAGCTTAGCCGCACGGCAGTTCATATAAGTTTTCAGAATGTAATCAGTTTATTGGATTAGTATATTCTAATCCATACAATTTACGGATTAAAGTGTTTTTATATGATAATAGTTACAATGATTTAGCATTATTTTGTATATATTTATGCATTTATTTTATTCACTATTGTGCTACTACTGGTTAATATCAGGCGTTGTTATTGTTTTGCTTTATCTATCACTAACAAAAAAAAGTTTATACTTGACAACAGAATTACAGACAGTATATATTTATCAATATGTATATTATTCATTTAATAGATAGATAATCAATATATCATCTAATGAAAAAGAGATCAGATTGTGTTATTTCATATGGTTTCATTTTTAATGAGTATAAAAATATGGAATGAAAATATCAAATATTGATCGATTCACAAGTAATATAGTGAATAGTCATATTATTTTATTCTGTTCTAATGATCATCAATCCGTTTATCAATGATTAACTGTTAGAATTTATCATTGTTATTACGTAAGAATGGAAATCGAACAGTCAAAAAGAAATCCATAGATTGTTGTAGAGTTCTTACAATTAAAGTCCCATTATTAAACAGTTACTAACTGACCATATGCATTATTTTGATTATTTTTTAAAATTAAATAATATCTCAATGAAAATACCTCACTTAATAGTGATAATTCTGTGTCCACTGTTGACTAGCCTTTAGATGAAGGACGTGATCTGTGAAGCTGACGAAATTGGTTATGAAATTGTAACTCACTAATGAAATGAGATCAGAATTGAGCTAAATCAAGAAAATTTGAACCACTGAACTTCTGACTTCCCGGTTGGAAGATTTCGTTTTTCCAGTGAAATTTTAAAGTTATGGGTGTAAACAAATGCGATATATAATATTCCCGACTTACTTGTGTAGATCAATACCATACAACCATAGTCGTAATCAAATATTTTGTTAATATATGATGAATTTCAATAAACCACTTGAAGAAGATTGTGTTATAGTTCAAATATCTGCCTAAGCCTTGAGGGCCAGAATAGTTTGGGATGCATTAGGGATACATCTCAAACAGTCTTCAGTACCCATTCCTACTACGTCTATGATGTGCCGTCTAAGCTCACCCGCCCCTTAACAATCAGTTTCATCAATCAGACTTGACAATCATCAGTTAAGAAGAGCTACGAGGAAACTTTTTCCACCTTAATCCATATATTAAGAGTTCGAAATATATTTTCTTGAACTAGGAGTTCATATGCCTATCAAAACCAAAAAAGCCAACTTATTTTTCAAGACTACCAAAGCAAGTGAATCATTCACTTAACCATGGTCTGTCACTTTACATATTTTTGAACACCTATTATTAGGCAAGAGTTGTTAATCTTATTATACTGCTTTTTTCCCCACTTTAGCCTCCTATCCATTGTCTTAAAGTGTAACTAACATTCCTATTCTACTAATTTAATGTTTTATGTTAAAGTTGTTCAATAGACATTTGTTTGCCTTAAATAATTTTCCCCTACTTATAAATAATCAACATTCTACTGTACCAATTATACGTTTTATAATACATAGTTATTCTGAACCGTATATTATTGCCTAATATAGATGTCAATAACCTTTTTAATATTTACTTTTCATTTACATAAATTTTAACTCAAAATAAATTATCAATTTAGCTGTTTTATGACGAAATTTAGACATAGTATTAAAAAAATAGTTTTCCTTTCATCTTGAACTGGGATAAACTGTAGAACAATAAAAAAAGGAGAACATTTGACAAACTTCTCGTTTTTAACAGTACATACTTATTACAACACATAATGATGAAAGTAAGGATTTTCAAGATGTACCAGTTACCTTGATGGGTCTATATCTTTAACTTCAGTCAATCTGTGATATAACATAATCATTATTCAATTTTATCAGTGAGTTAATACCTCACTCATTGACTCGATCAGTTGGAGGTTCTCATAATACATTGTTATTACTATTAGCAAGAATGGCCTGCTTTAGGATTACAAAGAAATCAAATGCACACGCTCAGGAACTCAGAAGCTATATAAAATCAATACATACATTCGATTCCCAGTAATATTTTTAGCAATAGATTCTCAGTTTCTTCTTCCTGTGGCTTCTTCACTCTCCAAAAGTTAGCTTAGAAATTTCAAGATTATCCTCAACTTCAGTGATAAGACTTTTTTAACCATATTGATTTAATGCTCATAGCATATCATATCAAGAGAAATATTCGAATGTCTGGAAAACCACTAAAACACTTATTGATTTCAATCTTCAATGGTCTGGTTTCATCATTGAATCTCAAAACATAATAACTGTAGATAGTTTTGTTCTAGTAAATAATTATTATATTGTCATGTTGACATTATTGTTTAATTATTTATCCAAATGAATAATAATAAAATAATAAATCGTTTTCCCTATTCCTTCCAGAATCATTTCAATTATTTCTGCTGGTAGGCTTGATGAATTAAACAAATTGATTATAAAAACTTTTTGCTAATAAATTCATGTAGTCATTGATAAATCATATTGTAGTGAATTTCACGAACTAATTAAAGTGAGAACACCATTGAACACTTGAAAGAACTGGACGGCTATTTCAGTGGCAGTGCAACTTAGGTCGTTTCACGAAATTCAATAATCTCCCAAACCCTATACCGATAATCCACTCAACTGTGCTTATGGTAGAATATGCTTATCCTAAATTAATCTGATAATTCATCTATATCATTTGAATCATTTATTGTTACACTTTAACCCTTTTTAGACTGTATTACACAAGTTTAAATAAATGTTTCTTTTAAATTAAACCATTAAAAATATACAAACATTATGCGTGTTAGTTGTCAGCATCTATTCGTCGTGCTTATTATTATTATTATTAATGAGTATTTCTTAATCAAATAATAGTCAGGAATATTTTTTGTAATCACAAACTGAAGATAGGTGAAGAACTATTAAACACCAAAGAGCATTGAATAGTTATTTTAAACAAGTTAAAAACTACTCCTTAGTAGTTCATGATCTTGTAGATCTAGTTAGACTGACGGCCTTCAATTCTAATGGTGAGTGTGATATTCAATAATCTATGATTTATTAATGAACCAATACGAATTCAGATAGCGCTTTTTAAATTTCGGGGCAAATTAATTCATTCATTCTCTTATGGTTGAATACCATTATGGCATAATAGTTAATGTCAGTGATGAGAAGTTTAACTTCTAACACTGGGTTCTAATCGTAATTCTTCACATTTATTTATAATCCTACTTTAAACTTACTAATTAGTTGAAATTCATCAAGGTTGCTTTTGTATCACTCAAAGGTCGTCGTTGTCTATAAACCATAGTCATCTGGTGACTGCTATTGATAGGTGTTAGTGTTCTTGTTGTTATGTATCATTAAACTGGAAACCATTTGTTTAACAGTTAAGTGTATTCATCGCAAGACTTAAAAGTATTAGGTTGGTGTATAATGCTGATAGCTGCTCAATACTCACTAGTTTTTAATATTACAAGCAGCTAAGATCAATTTGTGATGCTTATCACCATAGTTGTTCTTCCCTATTCCTGTTACTACTACTCTACATAAATATAAAAATAATGCTTACCAGATGCACTGATCTTTGCAACATTATTTAATTAATATCATTTGATGAATGAAAATTTAAATTCATAATACTGAACATTGATATTTTACATGTCAATTCAGTTTTGCTGATTTTTCTCAAAGTACTTTTCTTGAAAGTTTATTTGAATTAATAAGTATTGATGGATAATATAATAATTTCTTTAAACAAATTATAGATTTAATTTCTATAGAAAAAAAAGCGAAAAATCAATATTTTACGATATTGAATACTGAATCAGTCTCAGGTTAACTTATAGTATGATTACTTTGTTCAAATCATAGGAATTTTGATCAGTTACTTAGTTAAAAGTAATAGACTATTGGATATATTCTATGAATTTTTGACCTTAATTTAAGTTTTTCAATCTGTTGGATGGTATGGCGGTTCATGTCTAGCCAGCAGGT
This sequence comes from Schistosoma mansoni, assembly GCF_000237925.1. Taxonomy (NCBI): domain Eukaryota; kingdom Metazoa; phylum Platyhelminthes; class Trematoda; order Strigeidida; family Schistosomatidae; genus Schistosoma; species Schistosoma mansoni. The sequence continues at coordinate 92,111 of NW_017386015.1, read as the reverse complement.
ACTTTGTATGCTAGGAGAACATGAAGAGTAACGCGAGTGATGAGAGTTGGAAACGATGCGAATAAAAGAAAATGTAAGTCGATGACCCAACTAGTTTACACAATGCACTTACATTTATTAAAGAAAACAATAAACACCAGTGAACAATAACACAAGTCTTAGATTATGACAATGTTGAAATCTAGACTAGAACACATAGTGTGAAGTTTTTAACCCGCTACAGATGGCATTTTTCAAAAGAGTAATTTCTCATAAGTTTAACAAAGTATCGTTACAGCAATTTACAACATGATCTTAAGTATACTAACTGACAATGTTTCGAACTGTCAGCGAAGTTAGGCAAAATTGTTGAATCTCACTACCGCGTCGTAGTTTTCCCCATAAGTAACATTCTAGAAACAGTCATAAAGGAAGTACATGACGATGATGTAAATCGGATTGCGAGTAAAAAAGTCTGGTATCATCAAGTATATCGTTTTACTGTATGGTATCATGAAGTCTATCTGAATCTAACTTAATCAATTGGTGATAAGCAACGGAAATTATTATGTGCTTCATATTATCAAAGTGGGAACTACATTTTCAAAAACTGGAAACAACTTGTATTTTCACTCTTGATCATGGTGAATCGTTGAAAATAGTCAAGAGATTGTTCGACAGATGTTATCAATATGTACATTGAAAGTAACTTAAGATAATTCATGTCAATCTCTACCATATAGTCGTAACAGTTATAATTCATACTCTTGCACTGGTAAGGTCTACATTATGATTACAAAAACTTCCCAGCCATTGTCTTTGATTTAATGTTTAACAAGTTTGTATTAGAACAATCTTATTGTTGTTCCTGAGTGAACACTCACATTCGTTGATAAAATTATTTGAGTGATTTAAATTAACTCTCTATGAATGTATGCCTTAATACCTATATAATTTATCAAACATTTTTGAGAATAGTACCGAATGAAAATGATATTAATATTGTCGTAATAACCCAATGAGAAGATGGTCTTCAGAACTATGTACTGAACACATATCTAAATGAGTACAAAAACAAATCAACTCGAATGGTTCAATAAGATTACAGGATAAAAAGTATCTTCCTCCACTCCGAAACATTTGATTGAGACGGGTTATAGGGTTGATATTAAATCAGCCTCTATGGTGTTATATAATGGTGTTCAAGGACGTATATTAAAGGCTTATTGGAACCTTGGTTATACGAAAATTGAAACCCCTTTTATGTGTTTATAAACAGTCTGTGCTTACCCCTAACCTTTACTGGTACTAGTGATTTGTCATTCAGGCTGGTTTTCACATTGTATACTTTATTGTTGTTATTATTATTATATGTGTTTCCTTTTACCTTCTTATTTGCCTAGTTAACCATTTATTTTTTCGTAATATGATGTGTTATCAGATTGTTTGAAATGCGTTGTAAAAATATGTCATATAGTTCCCATAATCTTCGTCTTCTTATTGTACTATCCAAATTTGTCAAAGGGATTAACTGTTTTAAAAGCTTTAATAATATTCGTGATCCTGGAATCCAAATTCCAATTCTTTATGTTTAGTAACATTCAGCTAAATAAAAGAAAGGAAATTTATTTACATTCCGTTTTATATTATATTTCAAAAGAATGACAGTGTTAGTACACACCAAAGATTGATTAATTATTGGTATATATATATAGTCCATTATTTATTTTTTACAAGCTTTTATAATGACCCCTTTTCTAGGAATTCGCAACTACAGAAATTACGAAGGTCTATTTATCATTAATTTATCGACCACCACATATTATTGTTGTGTAACTGAGTACATTTCAATTAATTAATCGAATTATTAACAATTGACCAGTTAATTATTAAAATAATCTTTTACCATATGCTAAAATTTATTGATTGATTGATTTTATTTCTGAACATTATTGTCATCATTACTATTACTATTATTATTATGAGTAGTAGTTGTTGTAATAGCAATAGTACAATATAAAATGTTATGAATATGTATATATGTTTATTGGAGTTATGTTCAATGAGCTGGGTGACTTAGTCGTGAACTTTTCATTATCTTTCTAGACAACATTTTTAAAACGGCATAGAATATCATGATATTTAAAACGTTATGTAAGTTTCTCTAAGCTTCTAGCTGGAAAACTTAAGCTCTTGAGGAAATCAAGTCATGAGTGATGCGGTTACTACCCGAAGGTATCAGATGACAGTTGCAGCATATTGCAAGATGACTGAAGTTGTAAAATGCTAACTATCATATAACATTTAAGTGGTTTGATCATAACATTCGTGCTTCTAAACCTTGAAGCTTAGATCGGAGAGCAATTTGTTGGGTATTTACTGATTATTAGCCTCAAAATAAGACGAAACGGCTGTCCAATTCACCTATTCTCAAGAAGGAGGATTCGAACACACGAACCATATGGCTAACGAGAAAATAGTTGTAGCATTGTCTATTTCAAATCCACAATGAAGAGGAGCATTCCCAGAGTTAGAGTCTTCTATATAAAATCTGTAAAATCGATTAAAAAGTACATTTATGGATTCATTTATTTGTTTTTATGGACGAAGATTTGGAGTCTAAAAGGAATGTATCTTCAGTAATTCCTTATTGATCCTGAAATATTTTGCCAAGTTGTATACATACGACATGATTAGGTACATCAAGTTGTTTTATAGATTTTATATGGAGGACCCTTATCACACTTTTTTTTTCTTTTTTGATTAAGAATTAAACACAACCAGTGTTAAAATGCCTCTCTTTTCTTTTTCGTCTTACGTTTCGTGGGTTCGAACCCTCACCTTCTGAAGCAATGGGCTGTATCCTAATTACTACCTACTATTGTTATTAGATTTCGTTCAAACAAGCCTGTTCATTATGTTTTGTACGTTCACAAATGCATCTTAGTGTTAGATTCAAATGTCACAGATAATTTTTAACTTCCCTCATAACTTTATTATGCAGGGTGATGATATGTCATGTTTAGTCAGTAAGGTCAGAATGATATAAACTAAGTTTACCTCTCTTACCCAAGTGTGTGTGTGCGTAAAACGCGCAACTGAATTGTGGGTTTATTTGTTCTATTTTGTCATGTATGCAAATGCTTATATGCACATACATATTAAACTTAAATACAAAGCTTTGTTTGGCTTTACAAGTGAAGAATAACAGTAATAACCAAGCTTTTCGCAAATCGGTTAATTTTTTTCATATCTCCACTATTTACTTATAGCGCGTCTATTAATTTTAATTTTACTGCAGAAAAGTTGATACAACTGATCACCCTACTTACGCACATTGTTACAGCCACCTAAGATGCCAAAAGCGAATATGCGCGAAATATTTCAGTTTGTCTGCATAGACAAAATATTGATTGCGTTATGTTAACCTCCCCCCATTAAATTAATGATGAGAGACGTAAGTTAGCTTAATAGGCTTCTAGCGCAGGCTTTCAACAGCCAATGTAAAAATGACCTAGACAATGTGGGTCAGGAATGTAGGCTTTAAATACATTCTCTTACTCCCCCCCAGTTGGTAGATCAATGAGAAGGCCCAGATGAATGCGAAGGTCAAATCAACCCCCAGCTTTTTGACATCCGTTGTGATAGAGAGTGTCGCTTGTATACTGTATTATTAACCAATCATGAAATAGCAATGAGAATTTTGGTTGGTCTATCTGTAATCCACCCTGCCTGTTGTTCAAGGCTAATTGTATATTTATGTGTATAGGTGTATGCGCTCACTAGGTGTGGTCAATATTACGATGTGTTTGTATAGTATATGTTTATTTAATTTCATTAAACCAAATAGATAAACACACCAACGCACGGACAATTGTTTGGTTGTCGTACATACATTTTTATGCATAATCTAATGCCACCCTGTCTAGCTTGACTCTCATTCGTTAGGTCATAGAATGAGCGAATACGTATCTCTTCCACTCATTTAATTCAACCGCGTTATATGCGTCAGTTGCACGGTTAGGCCACGATTTGGATTACTACATTACATTGTATTAATCAACCAAATTCTGAGGTTTCTGTAATATTTCACTATTCTGGTTTACTGCATGTCATTTGGCCCTACTAATTTATCACAGTTTCCAGCTATGTTAGCAACCGCACAAACTGGAGGTCCAACTGCGTTTGTTGCAATTAACAACATGTTTCCTGCCTCTCCATCTTCGTTACCAAATTCCCCAGGAACAATATTGTCAATGTCAACAAATATGATGCCTTCAAATATTAATTCAACGCAAACGTTAAACCCCGGATCATTTCTACTACCGCCTACTAACTTCCCTCCAAATCCGGCAAATCTCACATGCACAGTTCCGCTATCGAGTCCACCACAACTTCAGACACCAATTCTTCCATTCTTCGCACCTACTTCTGGTAATCTCACGCCATCCAACTCTTCATCTCTATCTATGCCGTCGCCATTCGGTGCTCCGATGTCTCATTTTGTTCATCCAGGACACAGTAATTCACTTCCCACGTTTTCTTCATCTGTATCTACATCTGGGAACCCATCTACACTGCCTGTGTCTTTATTTCCATCTAATAATCAAATGCCATCAGGCATCTTGTCTTCTCAACCAATGGTACTACCTACACTCCCTGTAGCATTTAGTAATCAAGCTCAAACAAATTCTGTCGGTGTCTTACCCATTCCCATAGGAATACCTCAATCCCTGCCATCTAACTCAATAACAGAGACAACGAATTCTTTTCTCGTATCATCCTCCAACTATACAACACCAATTTACACAGCAACCTTATTCCCTTTAAATAATCCTACTATTTTGCCGATCACAACAGTAGCCAGTTTGTCTTCCAACCCAACCTCTTATCTCCCATCTACCAATGGTGATCATGCTTCGACAATATCGTCAAAAAATGAAAAACCTCTTGTTTCAGTCCCTGCAAAAGTTGGTAATGTTAGAAATCTACAGGCTTTAGAAGCAGTTGACTTTCATCGAGATGCCATTTTGGATGCTATTGATAAGTTGCGTGAAAGAAAAGCTCGACCTGATTTTGAACGTATCTCTTGTCTCTTAAAAAGACATCAAAACATAAATTCAGAACAAACTCATTTATGCCTTCAACGTCTTGCTGATGCTGGAGCGGTTGTATGCGTTGATTACAAAGGTAATTTAAGCTATCGGAATCCATCGAAATGGCGTAAAACAGCAGCGACTTCCGGTACTGGTAATACTAATTTGCCTAGTGTAAGTCATAAACTAGTTGATGCTATTCGTAGTCTTATGGAAAGTAATTTATCGAGTCAATCAACACAGTCATGTACTAATTTAATTCCATTTTCACAACCAGGACCAAATGGTGGTTACAGTCTTTTTCAAGTTGAACGAGCTTTACAATTTTTAAATGATTTAAATAGTTCACCTAAATCGATCCCAGAGTTAACTGGAGCAACTCTTCGTGTCTGTCTCGATCGTGAAGCTACTCATGGAAAACTAGCTAAAACATCAGATGGACGTTATATATTAGACGAGACAGGAGAACATAAAAAAGCCTATATGAGTAATAGTAATATGCATACACCTTTAATGTCTAATAAAAAGCTACTCCCACCTAATACTTCATCCGGTGTTTACCAAACCTCCAATGGATCATGTTCTAAAGTGACTAATAAATCCGGACCAATTGACCGTAATATTACACCTACACGACTTCATCCTTTAGCAGCTAAACAAACTCCTAATATCACTAATGGAAAACCTGTTAATTTATCGCTTACACCTAATTTTTCAATGCCTCCATTGAGTTCCGGTAGAAGAGGACGTCCACCGGGTTCAAAAGCTAAGAAAATTTCTAGTGAGATAAATTTATGTGAAAAAGTAAGCGATTGTTATACTCACATTTACCTGTTTCATTGAGTAATATAGTTAGCCTAGTCGTTTGTTTATTTTTACCATTGTTATCCTTTTGTCTCATTAGTAGGTTGTCTATTTTATCTCAAAGGTTTGTACTTAGGCAGCCAATCGTAAACTCTTTAGTTATATATATATATACCTGTCTTCGTGTGATAGACATACAAGCACTCCCCTATTCAGATAGTCTGTTTCGCAGCCAGAAGAATTCATCTGCTGTTTGATAATGATATTCTTCATATCGCTGTACATATATTGTTTATGTCTCATTGTCGTATACCATCCTCATTATAACTATGAATAGATCTATGATGAGATCATTAGTCTTTAATTTGTTTTCAATGGATCAACATAGGTTTTATTTCATTACAGTCGGTCGCTATCGTATATAGGTTATGTTATATTATTAGCGATCTAATCTAGTATCAAATTTTAATCGGCAATAAACATAAGCACTGTCTTCATTCTTCTGTGTAACCTTATCCATATTTTCGAATCGGTAGACAGTATATGATATTTGTCATTATTACTGTATACAAACTGAATAATTAATTGATCTTCATTTAAATTATGTATTCTTTGTACACAGGTTACTGATATTCATCATCACTGCGCATTTGTTTTGTACACTTTTGAATTAGGTTATATTGTGATTAATGTAGCAAAAATAATTACTCTTCGTTTATGTCTTCCCCCTTTATAGTGCGTAGGTGTTTCCTGGTATAATTTAATGAATAGAGATTGACACTGGTTAATGTTTATGATATTAAGTTCTACCCTCTTGTTTAACTGGTCTGGCTGACTCCCCTGGTCTGACTCACCTAATATGTTTATTGATTTATAACATTGCCTGTATTTATCATACGTCTAAGGCATCCCTTCTAACTACATTTTTATCTATCCAACCAGTCAAGGGAGCGCTATATCATCAAGTGTGATTGTTTTAATGTTAGTGAAGATTGTTCGTGTGTCTTATGTCTCTTACATAGTTTGTGCAACCTTGTGTTTTTGACATTTATAGCGCGATTTTTTGCTTTTCATAGGAAAATTCACATTCACTTTTAATTACAGACAGCATACAAGTACAGCATATGGTTTCAGACATATGACACGGCAATTTGATTTTGTCGCTCAAATTACTGGTTATCTAGTTCATTTGAGGGGGCGACTAACTGAGAGTTTTATAGAATAGATTGTAGCTAGCTGTGGGAACTCGTTAAAAATGAATCTACACAAAATTTACATACGTTTTCAATTCTTTATTTCCTGAGTATATTATAGACAGTATATTGTATGGCGAATTTCCGGGTTGTCATTTTGCGACATTGATTGATGACTTATTCGTGTTGGGTTGACTTTTATGCACTACTGAAACTCATCTGAACCATGATCGATTGTCTAATCAATAAAGAAGTGTATATACTGATCCAAAGTATCGTATCTTTTAAGAATTTTTGGCCTAAGGTTGTAAAAGTTACTTTCATTTAATGGGTCATAGGTCCGAACTCTGCTGAATGCATATCAGTACCAATAGTTGAATAGTAGCTTCCGTCGTCACAGCAATTTCGAGTTCATTGCACGGATCCTTACTTGAGTACTAAGTTGCACCGTCACTACTCGGCTGTCCAAACATTATTCTGTAAAGTGGGATTTGAACTCGCAACCCAATAGCTGTAAGCAATTCACCTCCAAGCTACTACTTCACTCCACGTATCATATAATCTCAGACTTACTGTCCGACTGACTCGCTCACTGAGTTATATTTAACATATCCTTGTTTCAATATGTATTTGTAACCTCACTTTTATTTTATAAGGCTAGATTTCCCACTTAAATATATGTAAATCTCTACCAGTATCTTATGTCCTTTTTTACCTTATTCTTTCTATTGTCTGTCTTGTTCCAAAATTTCGTCCTAACTGGTTGGAAAGGAGTTAGGGGCGGCCAAACCAAAACGTGGCATCAGTCCACAAAGTCACTAACTTCTAGTCTGAGCCATGTTGGCAGATGCAGACTACATGGCTCAGAATTGATCACAATGGCGTAGGTGTATACACTCTTTATCTTCCCTTAAACCTTAAGATTAAAATTGCTTCACAATGTTCTTCCTTCCTATACTATGTCCTTATATACAACCTATCTTTTATATACTACCACCACTAAATTAACTATTTCTATGAATCCGGTGTTCATCTTGTTGTGCTAACGAGGTATGGCAACTTGGACCGATGCATATGTGTGCCTGGTCCTACGTTGTAGCTGACTGACTGACTCAACTGAAGTATGTCTATCTTTTATTTTCAATTTTGCTTTTCGTTATAAACTTGATCTGCTATCTGCTGACAAATAACCTTGAAATCTAACGATGAATTCAATTCGTACAGTTAATCATCTTACTTTTACTTTTTTTCTAAAATCAAGAGAATCAAATGTGTGAAATTACCAACTTCGTCTTCATTGTTTTGGGTTCCATGAATAGTATCAAATAGTATTGATAATAGTATTAAACATAACTAATTCTCACGCCTTGATTTGAGTCCGAACCTGAGTAAATGAATTTGTACTTGGCATTTATTTATTATTTATTTAAAAACATAAATGTTAGTACAAATGGGCACCGAATACATATGCGCCAGTAGTAGTTATCATTGATTTGTGTGAGGTCTGTGATACTACCCGCGTGCCCAAACCGAAACGGGTGGTTCCCTTAAGGGGCCACTCCCCGAACCTTTGACCTAGAGGTCTAAAACACAAGGTAGTGGGGCAACGTAAGGAGATGCAGTTCTATGGTAACCGGCTACCAACAGTAGATTCACACTCCATTTGTTCTCTCAGGATACTGGAACCCATATGCATGATTGGCTTGGAATCAGGATTTGCCAACTCCCCTAGGTGGATCCTCCATATCCACCAAACCGGTTAAAGCGACGAACATTCGCTTTTCGTCCTCTCGATTTCGTAAACAGCACTCCAGCTACGAGAAGACAGTGAGTAGGACTTCCCTTGCAGTGGTGGTATACGCGTGGTCATGTTGCTATTTTTCAGATAGTTAGTGAAAACAATATTATCCATATGTTTCTTTTGTCTCAGGGTTAAATAAATTTCATTCCTATGCTCAATTAAAGTTAATAGCTGCTAGGAAGTAATGATAAACAAGGTATAATTGCAGTATACACTTACCATTATTTATTCTCTCATCTAGATATCTACCTATCTTTTTACCTGATCTACTATGCCTATTCTATAACTACATTTGAGAGTTTTACTTTCTGAAGCATGAATTAACTCATTTAAATAGTCTTTTATCTTTCCCAGCCTGTTACTAGCATCTTGCGCGGAAACTATAAACAGATAGTAGTATGTTTTCTAACTTTGAATTGTTAAAGTCTCTATCGAACAGCACGCAGATGACTTAACTCTTTGCCCACGGATTCAATGCAAATGTGTTAAGTCCGGAGAGAATGTTACCAGACAATTACCTACTGTAGAGTGAGTCGTGCGGGTTCTTAACATTGACTAATCGGTATTAAGGTTATTACTCTTGGGTTTTGTAACACATTTCCAAAATACATCCATCACATCAGTTTTGTCGTTAAAATCGACCCTGAATATTATGAACCCTAAGTCATCGTTTTCAGAACAGTTTTAGAATGCCAAGGGTATTGCTTCTTCGAATAAACGATAGGGAATAATATCGTCGAATTTTGATGTTATCGAGAAGTGTGGGTGATCAAAATTTAGGATCCCTTGAAGCTATGGGAACTTTCCACTTCATAGAAAACCTAATAAAAAAGCTGGCTTAGTCTTGGAGGCCTAGTTGACTTAGGAGAGAGGTAACAAGGGATAGTGTTGGCTCTGTATCTTTCTCTACCTTCACTATGTGTATTATAATTTCCTATTGAGATAGGTAGGGCATTAGTGGTGTTTTCCTCGTGTATCCTTAAATATTGTAGTTGGACGGCAGACTGCTTGAATCTCGTTCATACGAAAATCATGATAGTTGTCAGTCGGTTCTCTATTGTCACCTATAGTTGTTTTTTATAGACTGGAGATCTGGACAACGAATTATAGAACAGGTTTTGTTCTCGTTGTGTATATATGCTTATCCTTTGTTGGATGCTATTACATCTTATAAACACTACAATTTTTAATACCTGATATGTCTTCCACTAGTTAGGCAGCGGCCCTCTCTGGAACTATAAAGTGAACTACTCTAATTCACAGTAGTTTGGAGGATTCGTCAGGCGAAAGTAATCCTAGATACTATGTATATTTTTTCTCTCTCAACAGTTCTATGGATTGTGGCCTAGATATCTCATCCTCTTCTTTTCAAAGAAGCTTATTTGATAGACGTGTAACGAACTAATTCGCTGGCTGTCTAGGCATGTTGAGGAATCGTTTGTATGGTTGGTAAAGACTAGTATGTAGTAGGTCGAATAACTAACTATTATTCACAGCCTTACATAGATTAAAAGCAGTTTCTAATCTGTCTCAACTTTGGGTACAGTCAAGTGCTACGCTATGTCTTCTTGCTGCAAATTAAGCTGTACTAACAGATCATAATTCAACTGACGGTCGATGACTCAGATTTTTATAATATCCTGTCTCCATTTCTCCAACCCGTCTGGACTCTGGCCATGTTTCAGTATGCGTATAACGTGTCTTGATTTCCGTAGTCATTTAGTTCTTCAATATAAATGGTTTGATGTTATCGAATATATCCCACCTACCATTACAGGATAATATCCAAACAGCTAGGTTTAAGGTTAGTGGTTGTTGCTCGACATGGAATACAGAAGTGTTATGTCTTGGTCAAGGTCGTCGCTAATTTGTTATGACCTTACAAATTAAACAAGGACGTAACTCGCGTGAATTATCCACCAATAGAAATACGACTTCTGCGACCTTAACACGGTAACAATCAAGGACGTCCAATCAGTATGAGTAATCTCGCGTCCTTATTGGTCCTTAATCCGCCTAGCCCGTCCACTTGAGTCCAGAACACCAATAGCACCTTCTGCTATGCGAATCGTTTATTTCAAGCATACTTTGTTTATATACCAGACAGGCAGACCACATCACACCATAAAATAGAAAATAATATTTGTACAAAATCAAGCCAAATGTGGCTGTGAACGTGGGAGACAATGATCAATAAACTGAGTATAATATAGGGAACAGTAAATCGTATAATAATAATCAATAGGTCAAAATGAAGCTTATAATAAGAGGAATATAGGTATACATAATCTAGTTACTGAATAGTTGAACCATAAGAATAGATATATAGTAATCGTCCATTAATAGGTCCTGGGAGTTACCCGTACTTCTGTCTTCGCTAGAATATAACAAAAAGCACTGACTAGACCATTAAAATAGTGAATAAATTCTCTCGTGGTCTTGCAACGGCCTGTTCATATGGCCTCACACAATATTTTGATGCTTATTAGTTTATTCAGGCCAATTATAAGTATATTAATATGCGTTACACATATTATCGCATGTCTTTCTGTATCACCACTCCGTGGTTAGTCTAACCGCAGAAGGTAGGGTGCATGTACATCGTTTGTGTGCGAGCAGTGTATATGCAGTTGTGAGATCTGGCCCCACATATATGAAGAAATTTGAAGACTGTGTTAAATCATCGTTGTTGTCGAAAGACTGCTCGCATTCGGTGGTAAGTAACGCTGAGGTCTGGCTACCTGAGTTCACGCAGTTATATCAGTATTGGCATATTGAAACAGTATTTGGTCGGTTTGTCACGTTTTTTCGCATATAGTTTCAGAGGCCTCCGTTCTACTGATGTGTAGACTGGGTGGAAAGATGAAGTGATCAATTTGTGACATGATGCCGAGGAATGAAGGATAGTTGTATTGACATCCTTTGATTTTTAAGGACCTCTCGGATACAGTCTTGAAAATTGTGACCCCAGTAGCTTGGAACGTTATATGAAATGAAATTCTGTACCGATCCTGGTGTAGTGCTCTTTCGCATTTCTCACAAACTATTTTAAACTTATGGGAACTTACCTGGTTTTATTCGAACTTATGTTCTTTGATATTATTATCCATACTTTTACCATTTAATTAACCCATCTGTGATGCTGTCATTACTTTTTATATAACTCGTTTCCGTGTACACTATTTCAGAAATCCATTTGATGTAATAAATAACGTAAAGAATCGTAAGAACACCTCTGATTTCGATTCAATGTGTTCACACCCTAACAGGGGTTTTACTATACTACAAAAAACATCTGTGTTTCAACGTCGTAGATTAGCACGAAACGAACTGTTGTGTAGTACACTCGGCATTCGATAACTGGTCAAATGTCATTTACATCTACGTGACGGATGTTTTCAATCATGACAATTTGCTGGATAGCTCATGTTTCTGAGTACTTTGTCAATAGGATGTTGCAAGTAAGACGACCACTCGAATAAAAAAGAAATCAACTTTTCCCTTCTACGTTTGGACCACTTTTGAAGAAATCCGACATTTTTCGCCAGTTATACAAAACGTTGGTCCACGTAATACTGCTTTATGCTTGCCAAGCTTAGCTTTTATGAGTCGAGGCTGATTAGTGTTTTATCATCGATGATTCCAAAGTTTTTTTTAAACCTAGTAACAATATCGGTTACTTAATATGAGGCTTTCTCAAAGTGTGTTCACGCGTTAAATAGCATTATACGATCAGTAGTTCTATTTTCAAGACACTGTGGTGGTTGTTTCATTCCTGTTTGATACATGATGTTTCTTACATACCAAGTACTAAATGGTTCCGCTAGGATTAGTTGAGGAGAACTCCACTGAATAAAATATCTTTGTTTTGGGTTCTTACTTCCCTCATAACTTAGTGACTTGGGAAGTTATCATGTGATTATTCCTCTTCAAATTTGCCATCGATGATGACATTCTGGAAACAGTTCTGAAGGAAGTGTGTCAGTGGTGTGGATCTGCTTTTTGAAGAAAGCCGTTTTGGTCTCGATTATATAAATGACACTGTCTTTCTGTATTATGATACACACTATATTAATCACATCCAATCGATTCGTGATTATTGTCCGTAAATATGGCATGTATCTTGCTAAGTACTTCTGACTGATAGGAGTCTGTACCTGTCCTTACTCTTTGTGGTGATTCGTTTGAAGTAGTCGGAGAATTTGCGTCTCTCTGTAGTTGTTAATCCTGGCGGTTACGCGGATCACTAGATAATGGAAGCCAGAGAGGCTTATGCCAATCTGAACCATCTTTGGCGCCATCATGATTTTAACCTGGCTGTAAAAGATTGGATTTACAACGCATCGGTTAGAGCATTTTCACTCTGTAAAAAATGTGGCCCCTCCATACCGAGGATGCCCACCGATTGGATCATCATAGTCTTCAAAAGATTGCTGACATCCAGTGGTTAACACCATGTTAGTAATACTGATGTCCAGGCGCAGTAACGATTATTCAATTGGTGTTACTATCTTAAAACATTGACCTTGATGTCTTGAGTATGTGTTGCGAATGTCGTCGCTGTGACTTCCACATTGTGCATCAGCTGCTGACTCTGAGACCGGGTGAAAAAAGTGGAAGTGGTCAGTACATGATATGGCTTTGTGATACAGATCTCCCTGAAAGGTTGTTATCTCTTGACCTGTCATGACTCACTTGTTGAGGTCCTAGAGATGATGCAACTCAGTGGCTTGAAATGTTAACAGACATTGTTCAGAATAGAAGTCAGTGGTAACCCTACCATAGTTTCCTTTTACATTCTTCATGAAACTAAGAGGAACTCTCCTAACTTGAAGAGGTGTTCCCAGGTTTTTTTATCTGGACTATATTTTCTAACATACTATTTTTGTTCACTTTTTCAACGTTACTCCCACTCCCTCCGTTATTTCTGTTCAATTTTATCTTTTTGTGTTTTGTATAAATTTTTGGTTTCCAGTTTTATCTGAATGTTTGTCTATCAAATAAAAATAAGTAAAATAATATGTGTGATCTAAAAACAGAGTCATTATTAATTGGAGTGGAGTTTCACTTTTCGTCTGCCTAAACGTTTACCGTTAGTAAGGATGGATGCTTTTTGAATGCGTCTCGCATGGTTGCTCTTTCTCTGACTTTCATCATAACCTTTTCTTATTCTTCTTTACATTTGCTATACTGTTTTATGTGACTCTCCTCTTTTTTCTATATTTAAGTGTGCTAAAAAAGCACTATATTTTCAAACAAATTCCATCGATGTTTCAGTAGCTTATGAAACGCGAAGTGTTGGGATACTTATTGGGAATAAACCATGAATATCTCGTCTTCATAATGACCAATTGTTTTTCATATACACATACATCGTCACATTATTTACATACTTATGGTCTGCTTTTGTGCTGCTAATGAACAGTGGTCAGAGTACCCTTAAGTTGGACGTAACATTCCATCCCATCGTCATGAGATCATAGGGAAGAAATAGAGAAGTATGGACTATTTGGCACGTCACGACATAAAATAAAAGCAATCGGAAAGTTTACCAAGCTTAAAAAGAATAGAGTAACCTGGACAACGAGCTTGAGGCGTTAACTGTTTTCGGCCAATCAGGTGAAAATAAGTAGATGACTTATTATGATGTGTTTAAGATCTTTTCTATCATAGCCGTTGCTAGTTTGTGATGGAACCCCAACACTAATTACTAACTCTATTTCGATGGATATTTCTCATTAGTTCGGCAGTATACTTTAGGTTAATGATATAGATACCGGGAATCTCAGCTAAATATTACCCCTTACCGTCAAGACTTGTGTACAGTTCTTTCTACAAATGAACCAGTGGATTTCGAAAACTATCAAATGACAAACAGCTTAGCATGAAAATTTTCGTCGCATCAAGGAATACAGGATAGTTCTCTTCAGTACGCTTCTTTTAGTGGTTAGTCCGTCCAAACGACACACTGTCCTACTTTTCGCGCACTTATTCTGAGGCCAACATGCTTACTGTATGTCATTACCCGATTTATATGTCCTCCTACGTTTATTGTCTTATCGACTTTTGACCAATCAGAATTAACCTGTCATATGAATCGTTGATTCACGTTTTCTAGGCCATAGCAAGACAATATCGATCTTTTGGTTTTTTTTCTAGTTTCTCTATCAGGTTTAAACCAAGGCTTAACCTATCCTGTCTTAAAATTCTGGTAGCTTTCTGGGTCACATGTTCTGATTGGTTTATCGATTAGGTACATATTATTTATTGCAAATGTTAAGTCTCCTTGGAAAAAGAACACTTCTCGAACCGTTAGAACAATGCATGCATGTTAACAAGGTAGCTTATATGTATATTCACTGCGGTGCTTGCATTTTACTGACAACAAACACATGTGGAGATTATTTGATAAAGTGCCAAACATCTACTTTCTGTAAACTGTTAGTTTCCTTCCAAATGTAGTCAATTACCCTTAATCAACAAATGGTTTAAAAATCTACCGATTTTTGGTCTGAATAGCGTGCTTGTCGGTAAGCGTTGGTTTTTTACTAAAGATATCATTTTTGCAGTTTTATCACAGTTGTTGAATCTCAGAAAATGTCCAGATATCTATAACTGGTGCTATGACCATCATAAGGGGGTTGCCTAATTTTAGTATCTTGAAGATAATGTACACAATAAACTTGGCTGTAGATTTTTCTTAAGTCTCCACTTTTGTCATTTATGTTTAAGTAGACAAGTTCTGTATAACTAAGCTGCAAAATGTATTTTCTCATTTCAATACTGGGTTGTGCTTATGTTTCTGGTACTGTTACGCAGGGATTCTAGGACTTAAGATATTTACAACTTAGGGATATCCTTTGGTCCATTTTTCATCCTTTTTTATATAATTATTGACTCAGAAACGTCTAATGTTCATTATTCACAGAACATTAGTATATACATGTTTTTTCCCACTATTCAACAATGAGTCGATTAGGTTTCAAAAAGAATAGACGGTATTATGTATACTTGATTTGTTTTGATACTGATTTTTACCTCACCTTGGTTTTATTCTTTTCTTGGATCGCGGGAAACCTGCATCCATAAGTAAGTTGTATGAATAACATATTCACAATCTTTGTTCAGTCTTCAGACTAAGTTCTTTAAGGTGTCAATTCAGTAATAACTGAACTTAGGTTCTGGGGAATTACTCATCTTTCAATTTCCTTTAAACTTCACAGACTAAAATTAGTTTATAGATTTTAAAAACTTTAGTAGTTATAGTTGTAATAATACGGGAAAAATTCGTTGTTTAACATCTTTCTTCTCACTCTGTACATACCTGATAAGTTTTAGAAATCGAACAAAAATTCCTTATATAAGTAATGGAAAATTGATGATAAATCTAAAGTTCAACTTTCTTTTTTTCGTCTCATCGAAACTTTTCAGATCACTCGTAATGGGTCAGTCACAATTGCTGTTAGTTCTGTATATAAGGGGTTTAAATTCTTGCAAATCGTCTAACATAAGAGTGTTCTCAATATTCATTTTGAATATTTTATTTTCAGAAAATAAAAGTTGAAAATTCCTCAACTGCATATGGAAACACAACTACTCCTGGCGGAGTAGATTCCAATACATGTAATGGATTAAATACTCCTTCCTTATATATATCTGATGCAAACTCAAGTGGCCTAGTTCCAACATCATGTTTTACTTCACATGCAACGAGTGAACTTCCATTTTCTTCAACAATTCCAGTTCTACCTTCTAGTTCTTTTATCACTGTAATTGCTTCTACCAGTAACAATTGTCCGAATATTTTACCTGGAACTATTCTACCTACCCATTTTTCTGCAGCATCAAGTATACCTATCGATTCTTCTCTGATGACGACTATTTCATCTCCATTTTTGTCTTTTCCATTATCTCAAAGCTTATCATTACCACCATTGTTTTCTAATACATCGAATTTATCGCATGATTTTACTAGTTCTCAGCTAACTATGCCTTTAAAACCTGATAATGTATTAACACCTGATTCATTTATGTCTGACATGAATTGTGATACAATTGACAAACAAGAGGAGAAAGATGGTCTTATTTGTTATTGTTGTGGTGGTCCACCAACATGTGAGGAAGCCTTTCTTGTATGTAAGGACTGCGGTCTTAACGGTGCGTTTTAATATTTTGAATGATTATACTGTGCATTTGTCGTTCTTGTTGGTGTGTTGTGTTATTATATATATATATATATATATATATATATATATATATGATTGTTTGGAATCCATTCTCATTAAATTTGATGTTAATTGTTAACGATCAATAATTTGAATTTAAATATTAATTTAATCAATAGGTGAATTTGGGGATTAGTTTAGTCGATACTATACATTAATTTGAAATTCTCGACATTTCGTTTAGTTATGATTTATAATGACTTATCACAATCTAATTCTGAAATCGTATGTCCTCCAGTCAGTGTTCTAGAAAAGGGTCATCCTACAAGTTCTACAGTTAAAAAATGCACTGGGGACAGAATTCCCATGTTAAATCTACTAACAGCATCAACTAGTCGTGTTCAGAAGAGAGCTTACTGTCCAACTCCTTTTATGTCTCTTCCTGGGGAAAATCATTTCTTACCACAGTATGCCGGTTACGATCTTAGCTGGTCTAGCATTTGTGAGCATTCTCATGAAAATAAGAAAAGTCGACTACTAAACCCAACGAGTTTAGTCCCTTTACTTCGTTTTGGCCACATGCTGGTGAGTTCACATCCCCAAATTGATTGTGTTAATCAATTTAGTACTGGGAACCAGGAGAATGTGGCTCCCTTCACAAATTACACTCATCAAAATATTAAAAGACCTCGTTTTATGGCAGATAAACCTGATCAGTATGTTCAGGCTTTTTGTTCATCTACTAAACCTTACGTGTCATCCTCTAATTCTTCTGAGGATTTAAAACTTTCTTCCAATGTACCTTGGAGCTCTGATCCTTACCCTCTGGACTATATATGTGAGAAGAACCTATTAAACACTTCCTTTAGTTCGTGTTTTGGTTCGATTAAGACCCCAGGGACTTCCACAATTATCGTCTCAAAACTTCCACAGTCAGTCTGCGTAATGTTTCCAAACACAGATACTACTCAAATCTCATATTCAGGATGTAACAGCTACGCTTCTGTATCGGCCCACACTTCCTGTAGTGCAACAGTACAAGCGACGGAGAATTCTTCGTTACCCTTTACACACTCATCGACAAACAGTTCAAGGGACTCTAAAAATATCAGCCAAGATGAGGAGGGAACTCAAAATAATTTAAAAGCTTCTGTATTTAAACATGAACCACGGAAACGCAAGTCACGGAATTACAGTAGCACAGTAATGGTGGAAGTAAATACAACCGGTCAGACAAATTCGTCATTTTTCCATTCTAATGAGAATATCATAACCAAAGGTGATGCCAAAAGTACTTTAAACTCTGATCAGGAATACCAATCTTCTTCCTGTGCGACGACTGTACCTATTCAACTAACTAACGCTTCAGGGGTTACGCCTAGTACTATGTGTGAACAATTATCTTATCCTTTCAGTCATAATGTAATCACTCATACCTCATCATCTGTTTCCAGTCGACCAAAGTGTTCAATAAATCATGCTCCACTTTCATCGAATGCAGTTCGAAGGTCAATGAGTACTTCACGTAGACCAATATTACCAAATCACCTAAGGAAGTATCCAAATACTTTATTACTTAACACCAGGCTAGGTTTCAAATCTGTCTGTAATACAGCTGCAATACAATCAATTCATCACATAAGATCAGATCTCAAGCCTATACCCTGTCATGATAGGCCACCATTCACACAGTATCATCGACAAAATGTCTCCTCTGCTATAAATGAATCCTCTAATAGGAAACGAAAGAGCACTTCAACTCGTGAAAACAAACCATCAATTCTTAAGCCATTTATCATTGCTTCAAAAACTGGTAGTGTTGTTACCAGTTCCAATACAGGTGTAATCACTCCATCTTTTAAAATAGACGCTTTACCAAGTTATATTATTGCAAACTTCATTCCAACGAATCTAGCATATGTGAATACGGTTTATTATTCATCTCCTGAAGAAGATTTTTTGTGGAAATCACAATTTTTCGGTAAGAAGAATGCTCAACAATTGATTTACACATTAATTTACTTATTTGCCAAATCACTTCATTTACGTAACAGTCATCAATTGCATCAGTTACGCTTTGGATTGAATAGTCAATTAAAAGTGGTTTATTTCAATGATAATAACGACGACGAGATCAATAACAATAAAATTAAATCGGACACTTCTTATTTAACTTTGAAAGACGATCCAATGATGTCATCTAACAAGTGTATAAATCATAAAAGTGGAAATTCCAGTTTAATATATAGACCAGATTCAAGCTGTTCTTTACTCACGAAAACATCAATCACTTCAATGTCTCCTTCATCTGCGTTATCATCATCACCACCACCACGAACAACTGTGACGAATGTGTCCAGTCAAAAAAATTATTCGTATTTCGATTATTTAGATGAGAATACACCACGAGATTATACGGTGAAACAAAACGCTAAATTACAGAATAAAATAAGTCGTTGTAGTAGCATTTCATTCCCTCGATCAGACACAAACGAACAACAACTAATGACTACTACTACTAGTTCAGAAATCAACTTTATATTTGATCATAATTCAGTGAATAATCATGAACGTTGTATTGTTTGTTATCATGAATTTTATGTATTCAAAAGACTTAGGTAAGTGATATCTGCTGTTCATTCTAAATTTTTCCTTTGCGCAATCTATGAATTTACCACTGATTAATTTTCGTCACTTTTCACTTGACGTTACATCAATACATACAATATATATTGTAATGATAATTGATTTTGTTGACAGTTCAATAGGTCAATCACTTAAGAATAATTATTTCTTAACATGGAAAACAAATTGTACAACGGAGAATTCATGGTTTAACTGTCGTCCGATTGAACCAGCTCAACTGGCTACAATTCTTCGTAAAATTGAATCGACTTTAGCATATACTGCTGTACGAATAAAACAACGGAAACAATATAAAATCAATTCATTACCACTTGAACTGGGATCAAGTCAAGATCTTATTACCAAGTCAACTTCATCAAGATTGTCAAGTGTGAAAAACAATCTTCAACAAATTAAACGATTGGATAATTCATGTTATAGTAATAGTGGTAATTCTCCACTGAATTTAGTAACAAGAAAATATAAAAATCAAACTGATACTGGTGTCAATGTTAGGATATTCAAGACAAGTGGTTATCAACAGTCAAATTTTCAAATCAATATAGGTGGTCGGACTTTAGAATCAATCAGTTTTGAAAGTTCTTATGTTTATTTATTTGTTTTCTCATTGTAAATTGTCTTACTTTATTCCAATTATCTTTTTAGTTATTTTCAGTTCTGAAGTTTGTTTCGTTTTCTTTTTTAATATCGCTTCAAAGTAATATTCACATTATCATCGTCTCTTATATTTTTCTAATTTCATTTTACAGCTCACCCAACTTGTTTAGATTATTGGCCAGAATTAACAGAACGTGCACGCCAATCCCCATGGCAGTGTTCAGATTGTAAAACTTGTACTGTTTGTAATAACAGTGAATACAGAGTGAGTTTCATCTTTTTATGTTATCCAGGAGAAATGTATTTTTCTACTGCTGAGGGTGTTATATACTACAACGATAGCAACAAAGCTTAATCATAAATGACGTTTTACGATTTCTCAAGTGATTCGATTTATCATAGTATAACCCGATGATACGCCAAACATTTATTGGATTTTTATTGAAAACCTGCAATGTAAATGATTAACTCACATTTTCAATATTATTTTAACTATATAGAAGAGAATTTATTGGGTTCGACTCTCCAAATTTCTGTAACTTTCTTGAAAAAAAAGTTGTATTTAATCGTTTTTGCGAAAAAAGTGTTCTTCACAACCTTTATGGAAGAACTTTAGTCATTCACAGTTTGAGTAGAAACGTAGAGGAACTAAGTGGAATGTTACTGTGTGTTGCTTAACATTGTTATGTGGTACTGCCCCTAAATGCCCTGGTACGGTCGAGGGTAGGGAGAGTCCGCTCTCCCTTTCCAAATGCTCTCACATGACCACGCGTATACCGCCACTGCAAGGGAAGTCCTACTCACTGTCTTCTCGTAGCTGGAGTGTTGTTTACGAAATCGAGAGGACGAAAAGCGAATGTTCGTCGCTTTAACCGGATTGGTGGATATGGAGGACTGCATCTCCTTACGTTGCCCCACTACCTTGTGTTTTAGACCTCTAGGTCACAGGTTTGGGGAGTGGCCCCTTAAGGGGACCACCTGTTTCGGTTTGGGCACGCGGGTAGTATCCCAGCCCTTACACATATAGAATGACTCGTGTGGATTAAACGTTTTGATGCCCATTTGTACTAACATTTATGTGTTTAAATAAATAATAAATAATATATGACATTAAGTTTATAAAAAAAACATGTTTAGTATAATTATCCGAACTCTATTTCCGTTTTGATTCTGTTTCACAGAGGGAACAATGTCCAATATATATAGGGAAATATATTTTACTTATTGAATCCAATATATTCTAACGGACTTTTCTCCCCTGTCTTGTTCTCCTTTCACGCATGACTTACTCTCCTACTAAAAACACATAATAATCTTATTGTATCCCGTTTTTGTTATATTGAAATTGATATAAGTTCTTTGCGATCAGTGACTGATAGTCTCTATCCAATGACCCTATCCTTAGTACCTCGAAAATTCTAGCTTTATTTTAGTCGTAGACCATTAAAGAATTAATGAACATTGGTAACAATAGGTAACATTCTTGTTATGTCAATGATTCACAAAAGATGTATTAACTACTGTCGATTTCTATAGTAGATTTTTACGGTTTTTCTGCAATCCTATGTTGCTTCAGTATCGAAGACAGTTACTTGGAATAATTATCGAAAGAGGTTGCATGGTTACAGTATTACCCAAAATTTACATTCATAGTTTATCGTATATCACCCATTCCATTTCATTCTCAATTTGTCTTTCACAAACTTTTGGCAAATAAATGTATGTTGTGAACATACTTCAGTTGTGAACTTACATATATTTTTCGGTAAATTTATTTAAGTGTTATACAAAATAACAATTTCCATTATCTTACATTGATCACAAATGTGATATATTTAGTAATACATCACTTACACTGTAGATATAGTTTACCACACATGATATTTGTGTAATTGCGTAGATTTTTTATCGTATAGATAACTACTATATTTTGACAACACATTCTTTTATCAGAAATCCAGTTGGGAATAGTTTATACTGTTTTTGGTTCAGTTGGCAACTTGTTATGACTTGTGGCCGAGTGGATGCCCTGTTAATGTATAACGTGATAAGACCGTCAATCAGAGAGCAGCAAATTACCGATTGGAACAGCGACACATGGAGACCGTACAAGCAGTCTAGAGTACCTGTCGGTCCTGCTTCTGCCTAGCCCAGCCAGTTAAGTCCAGATCACCTTTAACAGCCTCTGCAATATGAATCATTATTCTCAAACATACTGGGTTTATGTACCAATCAAACTGACCACGTCGTACCATAAAATAGAAAATAACATATGTACAAGATTTAGCTGTGAATAAGGGGAACAGTAATCAATAGACTGGGTGTAATCCATTAATGGTAAATCGTATAACAATAGTTTATAGTTCAAAATAAAGCTCATGATAAGGGAAACATGAATATAAATAGTTAAGTTACTTAACAACTATACAATAAAAAATATATGCATAGTGTTGGTTCATAGATAGACTCAAAGTTACCATTCATTATTCTTATCGGGGTATAACACAACTAGAACTTCTGGTTAGTCATACTGGAAAATTATAGCTTAAGGATTAGGGTAGGGCATCTGGTTTATATCAACTAGGTCTCCGATCCAAGTTCAACTTCACCTACTTTGACTTGTGATAAGTCTGTCAAATGAACTCTTGACCCAACTTACCGGCCGCTTCTAATAACTCCAGGTTAAATCTACACGGCGTGAAGTGTAAAAAGACACTCTGCTCCAAAGTTAGCTTATATACAGAAAAAACGAGGGTATTTATAAAGTTATCTTTGGCTTGAAGTTTCTGGAGTCATAATAAATATAACAGCAGTATAGATAAACATCCAGTCAGAAAAGTAACACGTGACTTTTCACTTTCTAAATGTTTCTGAGGATAGTGTTTTCAAGCTTTTTCTGTGTCCCTATGGGATTTTCCGAGGAATATTTTGGAACTCTAACAAATTGGAAAGCGGGATAGTATCACTAACCCTCACATGTAAAATGAACCTCTAAACCGAGTAGCTGAATCTATACTCGGTAAATTCTATCTCCATGATTACTCTGTACATATCAGACACAACTTTAGAAAAATTTTATTATTTTTTTGTCTCTTTAATAGAGCGACTTAATTATCTGTGATGCTTGTGACAAAGGCTTTCATATTGAATGTCATCGACCGAAGCTTGAAGAGTCTATAGATCGTAGTCTTCCTTGGGTTTGTGCAAGTTGTCAAGATGAAGGTTATCGTGTAGCTATTGGTACACTACCATCTGGTAATAATAATCAAAATTACTCGTCACCTAACAAAACTAAAGAATCTAATGATGATCTTATGAAAACCCCTTTGAAAGAAATTAATTCGTCTTATGAATATATTAAAACTGAATCAAAACAGGAAATAAATGAGTCCGGTGTGGAAGAAAATATTATTAAATCTGTTGAATCTTCACCGCATTCCACAGTTGGCCAGCATCTCACAACGACTACTTCCAATACAATTTGTAATGAAAATTTTCCAGCGGATATAAATTCCACAGGTCATTCATCGGTTGTATTGACACCAACTAAAACTTGTTGTTCCACATCGCCAAAATTAAATGAGTCAAATAATAGCAATAATAACAGTACTAATATTTCTACAAATAATAATAGTACTACATGTGGAATAAACTCTGTCCAGTTAGATGGTGAATGTCTGCATGAAAACAAGTAAGTTTACTAGCCTTTGGATAATATTTTATGTTTTGATATTTTCCTGATTTTCCCTGTCCCATCCTCCATAATATTCAGATATTTTCAGTGTGACGTTAAATTTGTATTTCATTGGTTATTCTAAACAATCGATCAGTCAGTCATATGCAAATTGTTACACCACATTAGTACAGTAAAATAAAATTATCAACAAAAATCCCGGAGTATTATACTTAGTAACAGTATAAGCTCTATCATTAGAGATCGGTTATATACGATATGATTCAGGAAGAAACTATGAATTCGTGAAACAAAATGCATTCTACAATTTCGAAACTTAGGATCTAAAAGAAGACATGAAGTGAATGCATCTGGGCCACTTCGACCGATGCTGAACAATGTCATTCAAAGTCTGATCTACGGTTACGATAGCATAGCTAACCCCAATCAGATAGTCTGCACCTACCTACATGGCTTAGTCCAACTATCGGTGTTTTCATGAACTGATATCATGCCTTGGCCTGACGGCCTCTGACATTCCAACCTAGTACTACATCATCCGTCATTGTGCGTCAAAGTAGTCGGTGGATGGTCAGACCAAGACGCAATACCAACCCATTAATTCAACAGATGTTGGTTTAGCTCGTATCTGAATGTGCAAACCTCTTGGTCTAGGTTGGCGAGTAATCAGTAGTTTGCATTTGAAGTTCTTAAATAGCGGTTCAGAATCGACCACAACAGCTCATAAGCATTCATTCAATCAGTAATGGGTTTGGTGGGGTTACTCCGTATTACCTTTTCTCTTCTACTTGGACATTAATAACATTTCGAAAACAGCTATGATGAATCTAAGTACTGGTAGTGTGGCTCTGTACCTGTAGAAAGACTTTTCGGCCTTGAGTATGTGGATGATAGTCTTACCGTGCAGTGATACCTAAGCAATGCAATTTTCACTTAATCAGTTGGCAACTAGTGTCCGTGGGTATGGTATGTGTTTTGCACCTACTAATTACAAAGTACTTTTACAATACCAGCAAGACACTGTCTCCACTTACTCTTCATGGTGAGTCATCAGAAGTCGAAAATGTTGTGTATCTGGGTTTGTGAGTGATTAGAATTATCTACGTATAGTTAAATCTAGAGCAACATAACCCGATTCGCCCCACCTTTGGTGCCATCGTGATATTAGTCCGAATGTAAAAGGTGGGATTTACAACGCGTCTGTGGGAATAATATCGCTCTATTACTGACAAACTTTCTTCTACCATACATCACTCTCGTCCACGTATTTCTATTCATTTAATTACTTTTTGATTGTGTTCTACATTATATATCTATTTTATATTATTGGGTTCGTTAATTTTCTAATACCTAAAGGGGGCCAAGGTAAAATCAAACTCAAGAAAATCAAGCTAATTTCGGACGTTCATCCTTTTATAGTATAGACACCCAAGTGTAATCGTAACAATCGGTCCATTGGTTTCATCTGACTTTACCTGAAGACTTGCTCACAGATATTCGTTACGACAGTTTATCCGCACCAATTAAGGTGTTTATTTCTCTCTGAACAATCGTTTGGAAAGCGGAGACAGACTAGAATTAACTTTTTTTTCATCCCATCAATTCGAATTATTCTGCGAAAAGTTGTATTCGTATTGACTAGATTTTTTTCCAGATATTTTCATGGGGTGTTTTCATCACTAGTGAAATCTATATTCTTCGTTTGCTGCTCTACTAGACAATTTTCTTATTCTCAATTTAAACGAAACTTCTGTTCGTCAATTTAAAATGCTAGGGGCCTATTTCTCCACATATTGTCTGTTTTTCGAAACAACTCAGTTTATTGGCTCATCAACCGGCGCTTTACCTGTTTGTTCCTAATTTGTCTCTAGGTATCTTATCTCTTGTATAGATGATTTGTAAACAAATTTCTTTCTTAATATTTATCAAAATTTATTTCGCTTATTGACCTCGTTGGTCATTACAGTCGGGTCATACATCTATGCGAATAGAATAGCTAGTTATTGTAGTTGAGATCGGTTTTCGTCTTTTGTTCTAAAAAAGAAACAAGTATATGGTTAAATGTGGTAGTTTTAGTCATGTTTTTTTAACGAATGTAATTTGTACAAGCCCGTGAATTGAATATGACAATAACGATTAGTTAAACGTTTAAATAGACGTACTGATTTTTTTTATATCATAGCAATACTGTTTTTTTCACTCACTGATGTTGACAACAATTGCTTATTACTATTACTACCACTGTTGTCTAAAAAATGTTTCGTTCTTAACCTTGACTACTACTACCACTACTACAAGCACACCTGAAGTTATAAATCTTAGTTGACTTGTTTGAACGTGTTTTCTTAACAGCATTGTGTTATGATGCACCCTAATTGTTGGATGTATATATAGGTATTAGGTTTCTACAATTTTTCATCATGTTTGTTGATTGTATTTCAGTATGATGATATACAGTAGTTTGATTAGTCTCTAAGATGAGAAAATGTCAAGGATTTTTTTTGTTACATTGGTCAAACAAAATAACTTGTCATTTAAATTCATTTGACTTCTTTACAATGGGGCTTAAATCTGGAATTTTCTTGAATAATAGACAGATTATATTATTGTGTAGCTTCTTTTTAAATGAATTGTTATGGAACAATTTTGACGAAAATGTGTCTTAGCAGATTTATTTTAAAATTTCTTTTACCTCATAAAAGATTATTTTCAAGAGTAGTCAATATATTCTATGTAGATTTATCATGCTGATGTATTGTCATTTCTTTACGGATGACTTAAAATTAAGGTTACATGAATGATTTCCTATTTAAATTTCATATATTCACTACTAGTGTTGAACTTAACAATAAAATAACCTAATTGTTCTTCTAATTTTGTTATACTTTATAGCCCGTTTTGTTTCTCTATATCATTCCTTGTTGCAATGTTTTCGGTTTGTATATGATGATGTATGGTTTACTAAATATCTTGAACATAAAACATTTAATAATGAAGTATAATTATATAATCAAAGAATCCTAATGATTGACGATTGCGTTCCAACAATCACATTTTATCCCTTGATTTATATTTTCTTGTTGAACTAATATCGTCTATGTCTAATCTTTCCTACCACAACTGATACTGTTTTCACTTCTAGTATTCTAGCATCTTGCTTTGCTGATGTTTTGTGGCAGCTTGAACCGATGCACAAATGCACCATGTTCTATATTACATGTGACTTATTAACAGAAACGTCTATGAGTTTACAATTTGTATATCATAGTTGAAAGCGTGAGTCAATTGAAACTAGACCACCATGTAAAACCTGGAAACACTGGACGGCCGTTTCGTCCTATTATGGGACTCCTCAGCAGTGCGCATCCACGAACCCGCTCTCGCGAGATTCGAACCCAGGACCTACCAGTCTCGAGCCGAAGCCCTTAACCGATAGACCACTGAGCTGGCATCCAACGGTGTTAATGTCTAACTTCAACTGATCCACGAAGTTGAGCAACCATTCACCAATTGTCTTCAGTGAGTTCCTATCTCACAACAGACGTGGTTTTGAACTCCACTGGTCACTGCTTCTCACTAGAGCTCCTAGATATACTTCTCGAAGTCAACTATGATAAATACTAAATCTCCACAAAACCCCTTCTGATAATTTGTATATCGCTTGTCACTAATCAATTGATTCGTATTCATTTTTATTTTTCCAAAATTTAGGTCTTCTACATCAATACAAGAAGATGCTACAGACAATGACAAAAAAACATCACCAATTTCGTCTAATTCTACATCAGATCTTCATTTGAAATCATGTTTAGAAGATAATAATAATAATAATAATGACACTAGCAATATTAAAGAAATTAAAAATGAAATTGAAAATATTAGTGAATCGAATATGATTATAAATGGTGAAAACCAAGAAATACCATCAAATAATAACCGTCCAACAGATGTAAGTATATGGTCAGTGGATCATGTTCAACAATGGTTATTAGAAGAAGGTTTTCCACGTGAAGCTGAAGCATTTTATCAACAAGAAATTGATGGTACTTGTTTGTTACTAATGAAGCGTATGGATGTGCTGACGGAACTTGGAATTAAACTAGGTCCAGCAGTTAAGATTTATGAAAGAATAAAACGTTTTCAGTCACAATGTGGTTCACCAACCTAGGGAACAAGCAGAAGAAACAACTATTCCTTGTTTTGTATGTACATATATAAATATATATTATCTATCTGCCTAAAAACATTAATCTCTTTACAGGTGTTTTTTTAAAAAACTATTGCTAATATTATTATTATTGTTTACATTTGATTATTAAAATAGGTTCTTTAATTTTAATTAAACATTTGTACAAGTTGTTATAATTTTGAGAGGAAAAAAGTGCTTCCATACAATGAGTTTTTTTCTTTATTTGGAAAGTAAATCTAATGTATTGTCAAGTTTCATCCGTTGTTTCGCTCTTAAACGCTAAGAAAAATCAATTTTTATATATTGTTAAACAGTGAGATGCAAGTTTACACATAATCTCGAACAATCGAGTGTCTAAATGTCTATGAGTCACAGTTTTATTCTCAACAAAAGACCTTGAATCCGACTTTCGTATATGTTGACATTATAAATCTCAAGAAAAATCTTACTTTAATCTCTGAGTTATCAAAAAGCCCAGAAATATGTATATGAACTGATTAATTACACATGCATCGACCTTAGGAAGGTTTATTATTTGTTTATAATTCGTGGCTATATTTCATTAACAGTTATTCATATGGTTATCTGTTACCCACCCATCTGTCAGTTCCTTCGTCGTAAGTGGTCATGAATAATTATTGTCAAAGAGCTGTTTCTTACCATAGCAATCATGGCATCGAAGCTCGTTTCCCTTTGAACTTTAATTATTTCTTGATATCCATAAGAGACAGTCACGGTACCCCAATTTTGCCATTATATTCATAAAGTTTCATTTAGCGCATCCAAAATTCAATAAAGTATTTATTCGAAACTTTTGTGCTAATGTACTCATACTGTTGTCATACTGTGTATGAGAATATTTTACCAGACAGCATTTAAGCAATGGTTGAGTATAATCTAGCCGACAGTACCAGTACAGGAATCTGGCAATTCCCTAACTCGGTTATACACCATGGGTCACTAACCTTACTAACTTCAAAAATCCATCAATTAAATTTTACTATTATGGTTTATGAATGAAAAGGTGAAGTGCTCTATATTCTGTCGTAAATAATATTGTTTTACACCTATATCCAGTTTTTCTTTAGAATCTTATCCACACCTCAACTAAACCGTTCAGTATGAATAAGGATAAATTACCTGTGGATATAAGATACGTGTCCGTCAATTTGTATCGTATCCGTTTTTCGATGTTTAATTTGTGTGTAGCGCCAATCACTTTCTGTCATTTCCCCGTTCATTTAGTGAGCGAGCGCTGCATACTAAAGCATAATTTTCACTGAGGGTTTTATTTCAAGCTCTAACTTTCATTTTAATGGCTTTCTTTAGTCAGAAGGTTGTGATGCACTACAGTGACATGTTCATAGAAGACATTTAGATGATTGAAATGAGGTATTCGTTGTAAAGCATGCTTTTCATCATTCATGCACTAATTATGGATATAGCACTTTTATTGAACATTGAAAATAATTTGAGGACAATTATGTTGTACTTCTAATATCCACTGACATGTACCTGACGAAAGATGCAAATATCACGGAGTCTTCAGCTGTTACTATGTGACTTCTCACCAGCCGGTTTAACTCTCGGGCAGATTAGTCACAAGATGAGAAGAACTACAAGGGAATATCGTTCACCTGAAGTAGTTGATTTACTGTTACCGTGAATGAAGAGAAAGAAAGGAATTTTTGGGAGACGGCGTGGTAGGACATATGACACCATGTCACAAACCCAAATAGTCATATGTCATTCCGAGAGATTTAGTAGGAGACGTGCTATTAGTAGAAGTAAATTTCTCCCTAGTCAGTGTCAGCACATATGTCCTTCTCTGGGGCAGAAAGGAAAATATATACAGTTTTAATTTATATACGCAACCGTTCAATCTTAGCAACTATACCTCCCTTACTCATCTCAGTGTTCTCAGTAGGAAAGTGAGTCTGGGTTACTGTGAGAAGTGGGCATCAAAACTGAATCAGAGTGCACAACACAACACGATAGCACTTAATAAACTTCGCGCTATATTGCAAGTTCACTGAGGTGTAAAGTGTTTACTCAAGGGTTGAATGGAGAACATGTTTGATGAAAAATTTCAAACTTCTAGACTGTCGCACAAGTAGGGTCATAAGTGTGCACTTATTGAGCAGTTTTCTCAAACTATGATGAAAGTTCCCCTGATGAAAGGTATCTCAACATTCATCAACTTCACAAGTCATTCCACAAAAATACTCTTATTTTATTCAAGGTGAATGATAAAAATGTTATTTAACACGAGATCAAAAGTACTTAACGAGATATCAACTCAAACTAGTAATTATTCTTCGACTGACTAGCTCTGCACACATACCGACTTGTCTAGGAGATTTAATCGTTAGCACAGTCTCAGTATTATTTCAGTTGTCTGGTAGCTTAGCTGATCAATTATAAAACTGAAAATATTGTCATTTTAGGAAAATCTAACAAAGCCATGTTCGCTATAAACCCTGATAATTCCTAAAGTAACACTATCTTATTGTTGAGAATGTGACTGAATTTTCATCGGTCTTTGTTGGCATATGTACATCCGGGACACGCGTTTCGTCCTACTTAGGACTCATCAACTGAACGTGCCTATACTCCAGTTTTGATAATCTCAGCGGGACTCGTACCCTGTACGTTAAGCTCCGAACGTCCACCGAGCTAATGAATCCTGATAACCACTACTGTGTTCAATGGGTACGAATCTTATTTCTTTAAAGTCTTATGATTTCCTATTTTCGATATTCAAGATAGTAACCGGTCATTTTCTGCTTGCGTTTATGTATTCTGAGCGAAGTGATTCGAGATAAACTTCAGTCATAAATTATGGTCCCGGATTGCGCCGTAAGCCAATAACCAATTTTAATAATAATAAGAAGTTATTCTTTTTGAAGTCGTCCGTGTTTGTACGAGGTTCATTTATATCTACTTAAAGTTGATTGTTAGCCATCGAGAGTTCACATTTAATTCTATTTCTTGTACTAATGTATCTCACTTAGATTTTTCACTTTATTTGCATAAATCCAATTCAGATGATTTATGATCTATATACTGATAATAGCCGAGTAAAAATCCCAATCAATGAACCGATTTAGAATATAAAACAACTCAGTAAATTTTACGACACTTTTTTCAACAAACTAGTACAAGTTATAGTCGGTATTTAGTATATGACGAATATACATGTATGACATAAATATAATTTAAATGGTAAGCATTATGAAATAAATGTCTTTGTTAATAAAGTTTATTTTTTATTACTAATACATAAGCTAACGACCCCTCATTATCTTCAGGTCAAAGATTAAAGATCTCCAAGTAACTCGATCCTTGTATCTCTTTTTCAGTTGTTGGCAAGTAATATTCATGATCATGATTTCTACCTCTGATTCCCAGTGCCATGTGTTTTCAGGTTTGTCTTTGCACATTTTGTCTAGAGAATTCCAAGATAGGGCTTGCTTCATGATGAAGTTTGATGGTTTCCCAAATATATGTCCTATCCACCTCCAACAACCCCCAATTTCTTCCTCATCTGGAAGCTGATTTGTTCTCTCCAACACTAGGCTGTTGCTCATGGTATCTGACCAACGGACATTGAGTATCTTGTGTACAAAATTAGTTAGAGACACTTGTACATTTTTGATAATGGTTATGGTAGTTCTCCAAGTTCCAGCCCCATACATTAGAACAGTCTTGACGTTCATATTGAAAATTGTGAATTTGATGTTGGTTGACAGTTGTTTTGAGTTACATATGTTCTCCATTTGTGGAAATGCTACACTCACTTCACCAATCCATGCCTTCACATCTGCATCAGATTCTCCTTGTTCGTCGATGACACTGTCGAGTTACGTAAAACATTCCACCTCTTCCAGAGTTTCTCCATCATGTGTGATTGGATTGGTGCTGTTCGTGTT
Source organism: Schistosoma mansoni (assembly GCF_000237925.1). NCBI lineage: Eukaryota > Metazoa > Platyhelminthes > Trematoda > Strigeidida > Schistosomatidae > Schistosoma > Schistosoma mansoni. Next base: position 60,015 of record NW_017386015.1, on the reverse strand, counting down.
GCATTTGAGGAACTTGGATTTTCTCTTGTGTATATTGAGACTTACTGATAGAGAGACTGATGCTGCATTGGTTGTCTTCACCCGCATTTGTTGCTGTGCATGAGATAGAAGAGCCAGATCATCTTCAAAGTCCAAATTGTCTAGTTGCATCCAATCTGTCCATCGTATTCCTTGCTTCCTCTCAGATGTAGAGGTGTTCATAATCCAGTTGATGACGAGAAGAGAGAGAAAGGGAAAGATTGAACATCCTTGTCTGACACCGGTCCTCACTTGGAATATATCTGTCAGCTGTCCCCCATTCATCACTTTACATTGTAGTCCGTCGTGTGATTTCTGGATGATGTTGATTATCTTCTCAGGTGCACCATAGTATCGAAGAAGGTCCCATAATGTTCTCGTATCTACACTGTCGAATGCTTTCTCATGGTCAATGAGGTTGATGTATAGTGGTGTTTTGATGAGGTATTCACCTCTTCAGTCTGTTGGTACTTGTTCTAACTCTCAAATCTTTCTGAAGAGAACGTGGAACATCTCTGCACTTACCTCTGTATCTGGCTTTGATGCCTCAGGTTGTATGCAATGTGGTTCTGATGCTTTGCCATTCTCTATTTGTCTAATACATTTTCTGGTTTCCTCGATTGTTTGTGTGGTAACATGTTTAGGGAAACCTATATGTTCCTCCTTGATGTTCGGTGGATTCGGCTAAGCTGGTGTATTCAAGACCCCTTTAAAGTATACTACGCCCTGTTCCACTGCTCTCGATCCTCGCTAATTGATTTACATTCTTTGTTGCTGAATCGTCACTCTGTTTACATTATTTACGTGCAAGCTTCTTGGTTATACTATATAATCACTCAATATTTCCTTCTCTTACACCGTTTTCCCTGCCGTTGCTAGGTCATACTCAAGTTATCGCTTTTTTTCCTTCAAGTTACGTTGTGAGCGCTTAACCATTAGTCCAGTGGTTATATGCGATAAAATGAACTCAACTAATATTCAAAAAAATAATTAATTGGTGTTTCTCATAGAAGCCTCACAAATTGCACACTGATCATATCTATAAGTATTCTACTAACTACTTTTAAGTTCATCTGTTTAAAAATTAATTGAAGCTAGAAATATAAGTCATCGAATGCTAGTAGTATGAATGTTAACTGGTCCATGTAAGATCTGAACGTCCTAGAGTCAAGAAGAAACTACAGGAAAGCCCAGTACAAAGTTAAAATAATCACCCAGTGTTTTCTAGTTTTCAATGTTTGTTTTACCATGATCAGTCAATGAGGTAAACTATGTTTATTAAGAGTTATTGATGAATGTTTCCTGTTCAGGTTTTCCGCAACTGAACACGATTTTTTTAAATCAATAGTATGAATCTATTGAAGACAGAAGTCAACTCTCGAAACGCATTAATAATCAAATTTATTACAATTTGATTTGTTCTTTCTCCTTTCCTTCACTCCAAATTTTGATTGCTTGACTCATTAATTATTGAATTTATTACTGGATTTCTAAATACGATATACAAATGTGTCAAACTAACTTTTTGTGATTTTATGGTCATATAAGTATTTAGAGTATGGTGTCTTCACCCTTATTTAGCAATACATTCCATATTATTATTATTATTATTATTATTATTATTAGTAGTAGTAGTAGTAGTAGTAGTAGTAGTGGTAGTGTGATCACTCGTAAGGAAACAGTTCATTATTTTAATGTATGAGAAATGAAAATTGACATGATTGAGAAAAATAAACAACATTGCTATACAATGTAATGACAAACAAGAACCGTGCACAGTTTCAACATAAGACATTCTGTTTAATTCCTCATAGTTATTTTAATCGAAGTGATTTGTAATTAAACAGGATAGTGATAAACAAATCTTACTTTATTCATTGTGTTTCTTTGTTCCTTTCTCACCTGAATTCATCTAATGTATGTTGATATGTATTCATACAGTATTGATTAACTAATATTTATCAGTGTCTCGAATGTGTGTGTATTACAGTTATATACTAATAACGAAAGAAATAATCTTCGACATCCTTATTATATCAATATTCAATAAATAGAGGATAGAATTTGCTGTCATGAATAGAAGTAAATAAAGTGAGCAATTAATTGATGCACAGTATACATACACAAATATAATGCTCACTAATTGAATTATTAATTAGTAGTATTTTTTATATTAGGGTTTGTTTCTAAATCATAGTTGTATTCATATTTATTTACTACTTAATTTTACTTTAATTTCCAGAGATTATTTGAATATCCGATTATTCATCTTAATCTACTAACTCATAGCTTCTACTGCTCAGGCTTTCTTTTGCTCTTTCGCCTTTCAAACTCTCTCATAAACGCTGATCTTCTCATTCCCCCCACCAAATGATTTAAACTCAATAATTAATTATTCAATATTTTGTTTCCAGTTATAAGTTGTATTCCGACTGTTTGGATTGTCCATAATAATGGAATTCATGACTCAGATTTCGTTCCATTTGAGATACATTAAACCCAAATATTACTAAAAATCATGTGAGGTGTTTGGAGGCAGTAGACTGGGCAGTCCGGACCTAGGTTTCGCGCCACTCGACACTCATCAGTAAGGTATACGTGCGATTTCGAGACAACTGATGCTTGCTGGTGGATTCGACCTCATGTCATTCAGCTTCACAGTCAGAGGTGTTACCACTGAGCTCTTCAAACCACGACTAACATCCCGGAGGACTGAGATACAATTAGTTGATCACTGAGTAGAGAGTGACCAATGTTGTGTATGTCAAGTCCTTTTTAGTCCTGATCAAATTCTATAAATCAATTTGTTATGTAACCATTAGTTTATGTGACTTGACATCGTGTGCAATATGTTGAAATCTAACCTCTACACAGTTTTATACCGATAGCCTTTAACCACTTTTCCACATCCCAACTTGATCTATAGAATTCGGTGAACACTTGGAAGGACTTGGGATACATGACACTTTTCGATCATTCAGTGATCAATCAACTGTAAATAATAAAATTCATAGATGATCTATTGAATAAAATTATACTAAATAGTTTAAAACAGTCATAAACAATCTAAAGTGTATGCAAATAAGACATATATCTGATCTCCTAATGTGAACAGTGTACAACTTTTCTCTTATTAATTGTAGTACTATGTATGCTTCACTTGAATAAACTGTGTAGATGAGATAAGTGAGAATAGCAAGTATGAAGACTTTTTAAAAATATATATTTTATTCTGTTCAATATTAATATATTATATTGTGTTAGTCTTCTATGATAAAAATTTGTTTATTCAAACCAAAAAGAAAGTATATATAGTTCATTCTCTTAGTCACATGTTTCAAAAAATGGTTTTGCATAATGTCACGTGATTTGACTACCTATATTGAACTACTCAATCAGTAGAATTCTACTGTAACTTGGAGATAAAATACATTATTATTCATACCTGGTGACCAGTTTTTTTAATTTTAATGTCGATTACAGTCCTGGATACTAAATGTAATGATCATAATTATGATCCGTTCTGTCTGTCTTAATCCAATGATAAAAGAAGGTAACATAAATTGAACCAATGTTTATTTGAACAGTTTATATTTTCAAGGTACAATGTCTAATAAGTAACACTACATGAACTTATTACGCAACTATTAACAGACTGGATAGGATTTCCAGTAAAATTCACCGTTTTTTTTACGGGAAAATAATTAATTTGATGGTGTTGTTTTCTCTGAGCACGATCATTTTACTTGGATGAATGAAACACAATAAAAAGCTTACTTCTGAGCTATATAATTTGTTATACTATTCAGAAAATCAGTCTAGTGTTTATACTGGCCAGGATGACAGATATTGAAGCTAAGTAATTTTCAATAAAAATGAAAATTGGTTAATAGTGGAGTTCATGAGGTACGTTTCGTTCTGTTTGGGACTTGTCAGCTGGATGTACGTTCACATTGATACTCTAATCCGGTAACTCTCATTTAAACGCAAACTCGTTATTCATTGAGCTATTAAGTTCAGATAGGCCTCTAGCTTGTGCAAAGAGAATGAATTGTATTATTTTATTTGTAAGATTTGTTTGAATTTTCTTCTTGTTAGTGTTAAGGACTGAATTTTGATCAGTGAACGAAATAGCTCGATTCTACTATTGAGTCATAAGTATTTTAAATGAAGATGAAGAATGATAAGCAATAGAATCTATAACGAATATTTTATACCATTTGGGACCGATTGAAATTCACTTCTTGACATCAACAATAGAAAGATAATAAATAATTTCAATTTCGCCGTCATTCTTGTTTAGAACTGTTTATAGAATATTTGAGTACAAAGAAAGCAAAAGTAAACTAAATCCATTTATACTAATTGGTCAATAGAAAGTAATAAGTGTTGTTCGTTTTAGGTTTGATAGAATTCCAATAGTAAATTTCACATTGGGGTTACTAAGTTAAATGAATTGATAGGGTATTTGGATAATAATCAGTGTTTAATCAGAAGGGGATTTGTGGAGATTTCAGTATTTTTCAAAGTTGAAATCATGAGTCAATTGAAGCTAGACCACCATCGAAAACCAGTGTTTAGTTATTGGATATTCTGCTTTTTACCAAATCATGGGAAAATGATGATTAGAGTTTCCTTGTATCTTATTACAGATCGGGGAAAACCAAGTCATGACATAGACTCTCTTAGACTATGATTTCTATTCTATTAAAACACAAGACATTGTTTCACATTTCTGACTTTAATCACCGATAAGTGTAATTGGTAGTATAATGTCTCATGCCATCGTTTACTGCTTCTGAAAAGTACTTTAGGAATTCTTCTTGAAGCTAGTAACTATATGATCAGAGATTTACGAAGAGTATTCAATTTGATTCCAGTTTGGGATCTACTGAAACCCCAGATAAATTGGATATTTTTCCCACCGAATTAAGTTCACTGTCCCCATTGTTCATAACATTTGTAATAATGTTGTTTTAAAAGCATGATCAACGGCTGTTAACAAATTTCACTAAAAAGATAAAAATACAGCTAAACTTTGAAGATTTCTAAACTAAAATAGATTTTTGGAAACAAATCTCTCCTATTGTCATCTGAATCAAGTAAACAGGGGAGGGCATCTAAATGTATGATAAAAATAACTCCACTTAATGATTATAAATAATTGGCATCGAAAGCTAAATAAATAATAAAGACATTGACTTTAGAGAGTACTAGACAGCTGTTTAGACTTTTTAATGATTGGAATAATTAAATATCAGCAGGAATATTTTTGGAAAAAGAACAGGACAGTTTTCCACTGTTAGATTATGAAACTGGAATGATGAGAGAAATATTTTGAAGATGTACTCGAATGGCTTAATTTCACTACAGCTTTCAGAAATAACCAATAAATTTGAGGTAAAAGAAAGAGAGTAGCATCTACTGATTAATTTCAGAGGTTGTTAAAGATGATTGCAGTTGAATATTATTGATTAAAGTATTAAAATGTGGCACTTCCAAAGTAATATTACTCTACCAAGAAACAATTATATAGTGACCTGTGATTTATAACTATTCTTTAACTAATGTTACTTCAAAATAAACATTTTATCGGGCAGTTACTCACTGAAGACAATGGTGGACGGTCGCGCAATATCGTGGATTGATTGAAGTTAGACATCAACACCGTTGGATGCCAGCCGGCTCAGTGATCTATCGGTTAAAGGCTCCGGCTCGAGACTGGTAGGTCCTGGGTTCGAATCTCGCGAGTGCGGGGTTGTGGATGTGCACTGCTGAGGAGTCCCATAATAGGACGAAACGACCGTCCAGTGCTTCCAGGTTTTCGATCGTGGTCTAGCTTCAATTGACCCATGATTTCAACTATGAAAATACTAAATTCTCCACAAAACTCCCTCTGATCAACTCTTCTTACACAATTCATTTTACATTTTAAAAGTTAATTTATTCTCTAGAATTTAGTTTTATAATTGTACATACCAATAAGCAATCATTGATTGTAATTATTTTTAATCAAATGCACTCGATTTCATTCATACTAGACAAGTGAACTATATGACTGAGAGATATCCCAATTATTAACTGTAGTTGATATGCCTGATAAATAAATATATAAAAACAAAAAGAAACGTCATCAATTTTTTTGCATATCAACAATCAATAAGCAGAATATTTTTCTATTTATTTATCAATAATTATACATACAAAAAAATCAATAATGATTTCGAATAACAGTAACTTTTTCTTTTAATGAGAAAAACTATTTGAAAATGAATTGAATCGTATTTCATTCAAATATAAACCCCTTCTGATTATAACCATATGCCCACTAGTGACTGTGTTCAAGAGATATTTCCTCGAGTTCTAGTGGGAAGCAGCGACCAGTGAAGTTCAACCACGTCTGTTGTGAGATATCAACTCACTGAAGACAATTGGTGGACGGTTGCTCAGCTTCGTAGATTAGTTGAAGTTAGACATTAAGACCATCGGATGCCGGTTCAGTGGTCTAGTGGTTAAGCGCTCTGACGCGAGACTGGTAGGTCATGGGTTCAAATCTCACGAGGCGGGATCGTGGATGCGCACTGCTGAGGAGTCCTACAATAGGACGAAACGGCCTTCCAGTGCTTCCTGGTTTTCCTTGGTGATCTAGCTTCAATTGACTCACGATTTCAACTATGAAAATACGGAAATCTCCACAAAACCCTCTCTGATTGTAATTATTTTCCTAATTAGCTTACTACTTATACTTGACTAAGAATTGAATATTAAAAATAAAGAATGGTTGATTTTGTAATTATTTTCCATGACTTTCTTCACAGACGGTGAAGTTACAAGTCAATAAATAATGTTTTACACCAACTAGTATAAGACATACACAAAAGTTTCCTTTAGTTTAGTTTGTGCTGTTCATATATTTATAAGGTTTCAACTGTTCTGAACTTAGATACAAAGAATGGTAAACTCGACATTAACCGTTATTGTAAGTGACTTGAAAGGTCAATAAAATTATGAGTTCAGTTCAGTAAGGTATATCAATGTTTCTGTGTATGTTAAGATTCTAAAGTGTAGTGAGTTGTAATCATAGGAATGAATTTTATTTTGTAGATTGTAAATGAGAACAAATCATATTAGAAATCACATTAATCATACCATGTAAAGTGAGAATATAAAATGTAATTCGAATGTTTCAAATTAAAAGGATGATAGAAGTGACAGTTAAAATGAAAAAAAGGGCTAGGGAGTCATTATATGAAGAGTAGATTGATAAAAGAAATGTGAAGATTCAATATATATGGATATTGAAGTGAAACGAAATGCTAGTTCAGTACTGTTTAATCATTAACAATCGCTAATGTAATATTCACAGTGATTGAAAATTGTCTTTAATTGTATTCGAAGGTCTATCTATCTATCTATCTCACACATCAAGATAATCTTATCAGGCAGTTGGTTTGGTAGAGAGATACGATAAGTAGAAAATCGACTCAAGTTATCGTTGTTGATGACAAAGTGTAGAATGATAGTTTCTGATGATGATACTGTGTAGAACAATTCAATAATATTCACTAATAAACCATTTATCTCTGAGAAAGTAATGTTACCAAAATTTTTTACCTGATCTAAAAGAACCTCTTCATCATGTCACAGGTAAAAATGAGTAGGAAAACGACTGCATTAATGAAAGTGGACAACACACTTTTAAGTAAATGATATGATGGAACTTGTAATAATAAATATATAAATCCATTACATTTTAGCGTTAGATAACTTCCTTCTTCTATCCGTAACCAGTAGAGTTCATACATATCTGGTTTAATGTAGTTACCTACTAACAGATTTAAAAGATAATTACTAAACATCGTGAATTGATTCAAGTTAGAGATATAAACCAATGAATATCGACTCTGTGTTAAAAAAAATTCAAGGACTCGTAGCGACACCTGAATGTCCTTAGTTCGGTCACTGATACAGATTTGGATATAAAGTGATGAGGAGTTCCACAGTCAAATGAAACAGCTACTCAACGTTTCCCAGTTTCCAGTAGTTGTCTAAGATCAATTTGTGTTGAAAACTACGAATTCTATTATTCAACCAATTATATATATATATATATATATATATATATATATATCAAAAAGTCTAATCTTAATTTTCAAGAAACTAATTAGAAAGTAGATAGATCTAATGACGTGTGTGCATTCTAGATAATCTTTTGATCTTAATTATATTGATCTGTTAGATGAAATAAAATTTTACTTAATTTGGTTTTAAAATAAACACAATCAGCTGACTACCAGATGCTCTTAAAAATTTAATTACTCTATTATTTAACAACAGGTATCCGTATAGAAAGAAACTAACTGATATTCGTCATAAATTGTTTGGTACGACCTGGTTAGTGGTCAGAAATCTGGTGTGCTTTTTTCCAAAAAAAAATACTGAAAGCACAAAAATTCATTTCAACACGTTGTATTAGATTTAAAATCTAACACTACAAACGTTTTTCAAGATTATAGAATTGTTAGTTTCAAATGCCATTGTTAATTATTGTCGATTAATTTTGTCATAAGATGTAAGTATATCTTATGCTCTTACTGAGTTTTTTAATCATATTTATTTTTCTATACTTCAAATTCTCTCATGCACCCTACTCTTCCCACTTCTCAAACATACAGCTTGCAGTCAGGTTAAACACAAATCTACCAAACGCTGAATGTTACAGTTTCAAACATTTCTCATGAGAATTCGTAGCATTAATTAGAATTCATTTGAGTGTGCCTTTTCACTGAACAACATTGAATTCGCATGAATAATAATATATGATACCAGGTGATTTACAATGGTTGGGATTTTCTTCACAAAATCTGTCAAATAGTCTGTTTTGTATGTGTTACAACCATTCACAACGACCATCCTTATCAAAATTCATTTTGATTCATACAAATAATGACGATAAAAAATCATTCCAAGCACCTCAAAAACAATCTTCAATAATATTTATTTCAGGCGCTCAGTTTAACTTTAGTGTGTTACATTAAGTACTCTTCCAAACAAAACAAGATTCTGATGTTATTTTCAATCTTCCTTCTGATTAACATAATGGAAATGGATAAAATTCGACTGTTATCTAGTAAAAGTGATTTATTTCAAATCTGTTTTATTAGTCATAGTATGAAGATTAAAAAGTTATTGGGCAAGTAAATTTTGTACGAATTAGAATAAAATTCAATCAGGGTAATTAAATATAAGTCTCTGAGTTTAGCACTAAGTACCTAAGTTTCACATCATTAGGTGATATCTACTCTTTAAAAAAATCTTCAGCATAACTTACTAGTAATCACCCAGCTTCCCGCAGTTGATTGATTAAAATCATATCTTGCCAGTGAAATGGAATACACATTAATGAATATCATAATTAGCAAGATTTTGATATTTAAGACCTAATTTTAGCCAACTTTGTTGGTATATTTGCATCCTCTAAGGAATCCCTTGATATTGTCATTTTCTTACGAGTTAATTAGAATAGATGGATTGTGGCAAGCAGTCGAATCCAAGATATGAGTTTCATCCCTTTTTAGCTCTCATAAGTTAGGTGTACCTGATCCAATGAGAGTAGTCAAAATTCACTTCTAAATATCAACAAAAATAGTATTATAAATCCCTGTCAATAACGATATAGAAGTCGTACTTATTGCATAAGATGTTAGTGGGTTATCTGAAATCAGTAGCTCAATGAATAACAGATTGGCGTTTAAAAACAAAGTTACTGGATTTGAGTCTCGGTGTGAACCCCGACACTAAGATGTAGATAAATCCAGCTGATAAGTGCTAACAAGGCGAAACGAGTGTTCTGGATTCCACTGCTGGACACAATTCATCTACCTGTGGTGGTATATTATTTAGTCTCTTTTTTATTACGTACTAAAAAATTAGAACTGTGAAAAGTTAGGCTGATTATTACATTTCTTCACTATCAGTCGAAACCTCTCACAAAATAAGATGATATGATGTAATCATTATCTCATACTTCATTGTATAGTATTACCACGATTTTAATCATAGGTTATCTAGTTTACTTGCTTTGCTTATTATCAGTCAGTTAAATTTAGTCGATTTCACGTTGTTTCTTTATCGACGTAATCACTGGAATTTAAACACATAGTTGTTAGCTCATTATATTATCATAAAAGGGTTAATAGTTACGTAACTAAAAAAGGGTCAAATTGCACTGTTCAGTCAGTTAAATAAAATAAGAAAATTTAATCGTATGTATACTTGAAAAGCGCTTGTTAATCTCCAAAAGTGTTTATCTAATGTAATGAATTTGAAACCTTATCATTATTAATTCATAGTTACAATTACAAAATTGTCTAAATTTCAAGCATGTATTTTGTAAATTGTTGTCGAGTCCATTAACTTGTAGGTTTTATTCGTTACAAATCGATCTCATTTGAGGTACAGCTGATAATGAGGGAGCAATGGACGACTATTTTGTACTGGTATGGAACCTCTAAGAAACAGCTAATAAAAACTACAAAATGAACCCATCTACACAAATAGTTCAACCTGATACTTTAATTATTAAATGTAAGTAAATCTTATGTGTTTACAAAATCGTCAGAGCACGTTTTCTCTAATTTCTTCTCATTTTTCGATTCTCAGATGCATGTTACTTCCAAAACAAATAAGTCCAGGATGTATACAGATCTATGAACAGTTGAAGTTCACGCAATATTTTATTTAACTTCTTATTTGAGTTTATACTTGTCTTCACTGCAATGAAAATGTTTCTTGTTTTAGGGTCACTGAATTAATAAAGTGTACATACTGATATCCCTAGGCATCAAGTAAGTAACCGAAGCTTCCTTTAGGTTCTTTGAACTAAATTGTGGTAAATACAGTGTAATTATTTAAAAGTAAACGAAATTTAACACTTCGGTTCACTATCATTCGATGTCAAATATACGGGAGTATTTGACAAAATTTATTGAAACCAAATATTTTACCTACTAATGAGTTTCAACTTGTGGGTAAATTGCGTGAGGAATATGTTTTATTTCACAAACACCAGGATTTTGTATAAAATCAGAGTGTAAAACTTTTAAAAAGGTCATAATTATTACCATTTTTCAGACGCTTACCTTTTGTATACTGAGTTTGTCAAAACCTAATACATCGTGATTCGAATATAATTGGGGGGTTTTCAACTGATCAATATCATTACTACTACTATAACTGCTCCTCTCATTACTACTACTATAACTGCTCCTCCTCCTCCTCCTCCTCCTCCTACTACTACTACTAATAATAATAATAATAATAATAATAATAGTGTGGTTTGTGCTATTTATCCCGGTGTATATAAGTAGTGTGTATTAAAAATCAGAAGTAGGATTATTTCTGACGGGAAACATGAAGAAAAGAGAAATAAAAATAGTTGTCCAAGTAACAACAGGAATGAAAGAACAATGGAACTTGTAAACGACAATCCAAGGAAGATGTGCAAATTATGTATGCAATGTATTGTTTTCATATTTTATAAATGAAGTACGTGATTTTGCTTAATTCAATAAGTTGTTTTGCTCTAACCAAGTCTTTGTTCACTACATTAGTACTTTTAGTACTACCACAACTAACGCTTCTACTACCGTTGCTTTTGTAAAGTCTATTGGTCTCTATAGTCAGCTATACGGCAGAAAGATTTTTAGGAATTCAAAGTATTGCAATCATTTTACGTCAGTATTTATCTGCCTATAGTACAAGTATAGCACACTTCCATTATGGAATATCAAACAGTTTACTTCATTAGTACATGATCGGTCAACAGTTCATCTGAGTGTATCAATCAACACGGTTTGCCACGAAGTAAGTGAAATAGTTCATCATGCACATTTAAGATAGTATTTCAAATACGTTATCAGTGAAAAAAATAGATTGGTTGTTATTTACTTTGGTACAAGAAAAACATTCATTGGAAGTTACTATTATATCAATAATAAAACAGTTGTTCAAACGTATAACTCCGCCTGTAGTTCTTCTTGGATCACTGTCGGTCTCAAAGCCGGATAAAGAAGGGGGGTTGAATATATGGTCAGCAACCCAGTCCGGTAGAAAACAACCTTGCTATAAAAACGCTAACCAGAATAAACAAATGAAATCATTTAAACTCTGGACTCCGAGTTGAAGGATCTTCATTCAAAAGAATTATGTCACCTCATGATGAAAGCTGAGAGTCTTCAGAAGCCACAAGGTCTATGCCTCATCTAACAACCAGAACAACAATTAATACAGGTACATAGAATGCTTGGACAATTTAGAAGACCGGAAGGACCAATCAAGTAGATACGGAAATGAGGAGATACAACTTAGCGGCTCTCGGAATCAACGAAACCCACTGGACTCAAGTTGGACAGAAAAGGCTATATTTGGGAGAGATGCTGTTGTACTTCCATCGTAAAGAAGAAAGTGCTCCGCACACACAGAGAGTTGCTCCGATATCGTCCAAAGAAGCACGTAAATCACTTATCGAATGAGAATCTCATGGGTCCAGAATAATCAAAGCATCCTTCAAAACAAAGAAGGAGGGAATCACAATGAATGTTATGCACCCACCAATGATGGAAACAACGACAATAAAGATCAGTTCAATGAAAGACTGCAATCGATCATAGCGAAGTGCCCAGGAAAGGACGTGACCATCCTGGTGGGAGATTTAAATGCCAAAGTTGGAATGGACAACACTGGTTATGCAGATATCATGGAACGACATGGACTTGGGACTGGGAGAAAGGGACGAGAATGGTGACAGATTTGCAAATTAATGTGCATTCGACAAAATTGTTATAGGTGGTGCAATATTCTTCCACAAACACATACACGAAGCTATATGGGTCTACCGAATTACACTGCAGAGAATCAGATCGATTATATCTGTTACACTAAAAACTTCAGAAGGTCAATGGAAGACGTGAGAACCAGGAGAGGAGGTAACATAGCTTCAGATCATCATCAACTGGTGGTTGCCAAGATAAGACTGAAGATAATGAAACATTTGACAACTGGAAAAACAACATTAAAAAGGTTCATCATACTCTTCTGTCTACATGATGACAAACCTAACGGATTCAACACAGCTCTCAACAACAGTTTCAAACCTTACATGATCTACTGAAAGAAGAAATTACTATGGAGGACAAATGGAAAGGGATCAAAGAAGCACTAGCTTCAACATTTCGGAAGGTTGTGGGCCACAACAAGCACCATCATAAGTAATGGATCTCCACTGAAACGCTGGACAAGTCTCAAGAAAGAAAGAACAAGAAGATAGCAATTAATAACAACAGCCGAACAAAAACAGAGGAAGTTAAGACAGAAGCTGAATACACAGAAGCAAACAATAGAGTGGAGAGAAGCATTAGATCTGACAAGCAGAAATAAGTGGAAGATCTAGCAACGACAGAAGAAGGAGCTGAAAGAGAAGGTAATATGAAACAACTGTATGATACAACGAAGAAACTAGCAGGGAGACATAGTAAACCAGAGAGACTGATCAAGGACAAAGAAGGGAAGACAATCACAGAAGTTCGAGAACAGAGGAAAAGATGGGTAGAATATTTCGAGAAACTCTTGAATGGACCAGTTCTTTTGCACCCACTGGACATTGAGGAAGAACATATATTGAGTAAACCAGCAAAGGGGTCAGACAAATAGAGAATGGCAAAGCATCAGAACCACATTGCATACAACCTGAGGCATCAAAGCCAGATACAGAGGTAAGTGCAGAGATGTTCCACGTTCTCTTCAGAAAGATTTGAGAGTTAGAACAAGTACCAACAGACTGAAGAGGTGAATACCTCATCAAAACACCACTATACATCAACCTCATTGACCATGAGAAAGCATTCGACAGTGTAGATACGAGAACATTATGGGACCTTCTTCGATACTATGGTGCACCTGAGAAGATAATCAACATCATCCAGAAATCACACGACGGACTACAATGTAAAGTGATGAATGGGGGACAGCTGACAGATATATTCCAAGTGAGGACCGGTGTCAGACAAGGATGTTCAATCTTTCCCTTTCTCTCTCTTCTCGTCATCAACTGGATTATGAACACCTCTACATCTGAGAGGAAGCAAGGAATACGATGGACAGATTGGATGCAACTAGACAATTTGGACTTTGAAGATGATCTGGCTCTTCTATCTCATGCACAGCAACAAATGCGGGTGAAGACAACCAATGCAGCATCAGTCTCTCTATCAGTAAGTCTCAATATACACAAGAGAAAATCCAAGTTCCTCAAATGCAACACGAACAGCACCAATCCAATCACACATGGTGGCGAAACTCTGGAAGAGGTGGAATGTTTTACGTAACTCGACAGTGTCATCGACGAACAAGGAGAATCTGATGCAGATGTGAAGGCATGGATTGGTGAAGTGAGTGTAGCATTTCCACAAATGGAGAACATATGTAACTCAAAACAACTGTCAACCAACATCAAATTCACAATTTTCAATATGAACGTCAAGACTGTTCTAATGTATGGGGCTGGAACTTGGAGAACTACCATAACCATTATCAAAAATGTACAAGTGTCTCTAACTAATTTTGTACACAAGATACTCAATGTCCGTTGGTCAGATACCATGAGCAACAGCCTAGTGTTGGAGAGAACAAATCAGCTTCCAGATGAGGAAGAAATTAGGGGTTGTTGGAGGTGGATAGGACATATATTTGGGAAACCATCAAACTTCATCATGAAGCAAGTCCTATCTTGGAATCCTGAAGGGGAAGGAAAAGTGGAAGGCCAAAGAACATACTGCGTCGACAATCGGAAGCAGACATGAAAAAGATATGAATATCAACTGGAAAGTAAGTAAGTAAGTAAGCAAGTAATCTATAGTGTGAATTGATCGTTTAATTAATGAGTTTGTACTTGTCTTAAGTCTTTTTTAACTTAGACTTGGTAAGATGGTGGATCCGGAGTTTGATGAAGTATCAAGACGAGTGTATATTGTTGAAGTGTCTCAAAACAGGACGAAATACATGTTTTCTGTTGCCAGATTTCTTTTTGACAGTTTTCTGAATGATGGAAATTCGTGATGTAAGCAAACTTTAACATGGATTTATTTCCTCTTCATCTCATAATAGACATCAGTGGACAATATGATGCAAATGTTTTGTTTAGTTACAGTGGGTCAGCTTATTGATTGCTTAGTGAGACATATAAAACTTGCATCAAGTATACGACTGATTATGTAACCCAAATATAATCTGAGTTTAAGAGAAGAATATCAGTGCAAGTATATATATATATATATATATCAGAAGAAGAAGACGAAACCATACAGGACAACGGAACAATGTTATCGATCAATAAGCTTAACTAACATTCATTGATTTTACTCGACAAGATCAATAAATAGTTTAATATTGTAAGTTAGTCTGTCATATTTCAGTTCATAAACAGACGCATATGACACTTAAGATCACTCCAGTACTCATTTTTTCTAGTAATTAACTACTGGTTATTTATATATAGTTCAGATAAATATGTATACACAATGTTAATGTCATCTGTGTGATTCATAAGCAGTCCATCACTTTTGATACTATGGTACTAAATATAAGGCAAGTAAGTGATAATGTTTAAAATTCATTTCATTAGAAGTTAGTTGTAACCCGACTTTAATGTTTTTAAGAGCTGTTTGACTGTAAACCATACAGCAATGGATACCAAACTACTATTCTCTGTAATTTACGAATTGCCCAGTCCATCTTAGGATATATATATATATATATATATATATATATATATATGAATTATTTATGTACATAACTATTTAGTTTATGACAGACTTCTACACCCTCCTAGTCTTTTCACTTCTGTATACCACGTTGGGTTATGCACTAGGGAAGTTGTATATCATTACTGAGTCTGATTCTCAGATCATAACAGACACAATAACCTGTGTGAGGATGATTAATATTACATGACTACCGACACCGAAATAGGTGTTGTGCCGTCTGAACATCATAAATGTTGTAGTTACTTAGTCATCGAGTCTTCTCAGTTGAATACAACACTGAAACACTCAATAGTGGTTAATCTGTGAATAAATGTCGTAACCTAGGATTTCCCTGAGAATTACCAAATGCTATTATTTGACACTAGTAAATATAACACTGGTTGTACAGACCAAGAATAATATCCAACAGGATTATTTCTACTATTACCTCAGATCTTTTCACATATCTTAAAGATTCCGGAACTTATATGTACTGTTCATACAGTAAACAGGACTAAGTTGAAATTTCTTTGTAATGAGCTTGGATCTGGATAAAACATTAGCTGCTTGCAACATTCAAATTTGAGCAACAGTATTATTATTATTATTAATGGCTTTATTCAATATTATAATCTGGTACAATATAGAATTCTCAGCACGACAAAATGTTAAAATAGCAACTGTATATTATCATCTTTATTCATTTCATTCAATTGAATAAAGCCACTAATAATAATAATAATAATAATAATAATAATATATCCCCATCGACACACAGCCATGGAATTGACAAACATATTTGATTATTTTGTTTTCTTCCTTCGTTCTAAAGAAAATTCAAAGAGAAGCATCATTTCAAATTTAATCCCTAATGCTTCCACTTAGAACTGTGGACTGTATATTCATAGTTTCTTAAGTAAAAAAGTTATCCAAAATTTCTATCCGTTTACCCTACATAATATCAGTCATTTCTTTTATGGATGAATGAAGATGCGTGATGTGTTGTGTAGACGTACATGCATACACATATATACATATATACTGCGTGCGTGCATAGATAAGATTGAGAGAGAACAAACGGCGGGTTATTGAGTGAGAATGACTACATAGTTTAGGAAATAAGGCCAGATGTTCATCAAAACAAAAAAAGAATTCAATCATTATCACATTGACTAATCATACCTATGAAGTACAAGAGATAACATGAGAATATGCCCCTATTCAAAGAAATTAATACAAACATACATACACATACAAATTTGCTGTGACAAAAAAAATAAAATATTCAAATGAACCATTCACAATCTTTCAAAACTAATATATACAAAAAGCGTATATACATATACATGATATATGTATATAAAGCATCCAATGAGACGTGTTGATGAGTCATGATGCTTTAGGTTATAAGTGGGTTTAAAATGAATTCAATTTTCACTTCCCGATTTCCATTTGCTATCATTATTAACTAAATGAAAATAGAACTGAGTTTTTATCAATTTTGAGACCTAGCAACTGTAAATTTATTTAATAGTTATACATATATTTACTGGTCAAATCAAATATTAATAGCGGATCGTAGATGCGCACTCCTGAAAAGTCCCATACAAGGACGAAACGGTCGTCCAGTGCTTCCAGTTTTTTTCAGTAGTGGTCTAACTTCGATCGGTTTATGATTCCAATGAAATCTCCATACCTCTGTACTGGAAAATAGATAATAATTTTATATAACCTATAATAAGATCTTGAAAGTTAATTATTTTGTGTTAGTTGTTTGAATCCTTCCATTGATCGTGTGATCTGCAAATGGCAAGTCTTTTATAGCATATGTACATCCTATGGGTATTACTTCAATATCCCCATTAACTTACAAGTATTTTAAGCTAGGGTGGACAATGGCTTGGATCGCCCAAAATTAATTTGAATCTAGTCCATAATTGATCAGTTTTTAAGATGGGAATATAGCGATTGAAATAAATGAATATGATAGAAGTAAACCATTTTGGACGATAAACAGATTTGGAACGTGAATGAACTTGTGAAAAACATAACTGATAATTAATTAACTCCATAAAATGTATTAAGAGATAAAATAAAACAGGAATAAGCTATACACTGTAATCTATGTACGTAAATGTAAGATAATAATGAAAATGGAGATAGGTTTTAGAAGAACCACAAAAGTATCATATGTAATTTGATTTATTATTTTGATATTTTGTAGTGTACTGAAATTAGCAGGGGTTTCTTTTAACTATGGAGTTGAAATTTTATCATTTACCGTCCCATTCGAGCAAATATTTTAGATCAGCAACTTTAAGTCAAGGGATGAATCATTACCATAGTATGTATTTTGACACTTGCTAAAATGTCCATCAATTTTAATTGGGTGAGATTTAAATTCGGTTACTTCAGATAAAAAGCGATTTGTATTTTGCCATAAATTTGACTCATAGACTTCACCTAGTTGATGAGCCAAGAATAATGACAAATGAAATAGTGATAGTTGTTTATATGAAAGGTTAGTTGTCATGTATGCTAGTAATGAAAGCAGTCAATATAAAGTCATGCTGATTTTCAACAAAAAATATTGTAGTTCGAGAACACTCAACACTATATTTATGACTTTACGAAAAACTGTATGATCATGAAATATATTAAATTTAACACGAATTACTGATTCCAATGTTAAAAAGTAGCTAACCACTATAAGCACCTCTGTTGTGGTAAATTCAGTGCTATTAAATTTCATAACGTGTAGCGTACTAAAGAGTATTGTAATCAAGGCTTTAAAATGTTGATATTTTTTTATGTCGATCTATACGGTTAAGAAAATTAGATATTTCACTTATTCTGCACCTATATCGTCGGCTACATTGAGAAGAATCAAAGTGATATATTCTCCATGACTGACAGTTAGTTTTATATAAGTATTTGTAGCATTACTTATTAAAATGATTATAATGATTAAAATTGCTTTAAGCTAAAATTTTATTTTGATTAATAAATTATTAAGATTACTTTTCATAAGCCCCAATAGATGTCTTACATCCGACTAATGTCTAATTATTTATCATTTGATGTTTATGATGTTGTGGGTTTATTTTTTACATAAATACTAAAGCTTCATCTAACTCTAACATTATTTACCAAATAATTTGTTCCCAGTTTTTGTGAATTAGCAGAATTAAGCTAGGATAAAAGTGTGACATAAATTAACTCATTTGTATTGATTGTTTAAATCTTCCCAATAGTAATAAAAAATATTTATTATTAACTTTCCACCCAATACTTAATTTATTTGAAACTATCAAGTCTAATTTGGAGATTGGAGACTGGAATTCATTAGTTTCTTTTTGGCATATATGCTTATGACTTGATGGCGATATCGAGGCAATCCATAGAAGATGTAAGTATGCTTAACAGAGACTGATCAATTGCGGTCCTAAACGTTAATGAGGAGATTCAAACCATGAATACAAACGAATTAAACTTCATCCCATTGCACGTGCTAGTAGCTATCCGGACTCAGTAGCCTAGTGGATAACGCAATGGCGCCTGAAGCGAACGGTACTGGATTCGAGTCCCGGAGTAAACATCAACTCTAAGATGTAGAGACACCCAGCTGACGAGTCCCATATAGGACAAAATGTGGATCCTGGATTGCATTGATATCTATCTATCTATCTATCTATTGACATCTATCTCTGCTCACAATATGAGATGGATTATTCATTGTTAAGAGAATGATTTAGTGGCGAAAAAAAATTTCAAATTATGATTGATATTAGTTACTATTATTTTCTTCTCCAAAGTACAACATATTTTCAGACTTACATGACCTTTAGTAATTCAGACAGCTGAATTATCATTATTGGCCAATAATATTGAAGAGACATCCCTATTGCCTGATTGGCTAATTTTATTTAAATTCTTTTCTGAATTTTACACTCAGTAGGGAGATAGTATCATTAGTAGTATAATTTTAATAAGATAAAGATTATTGCTTTGTTGTATGACCGACTTTGTTGGTGGGTGATATTTATTGTTGACGCGTAAGGGATAATTATCGGGGAATAAAAAATTCTAAGCTTTAAATATATTTTTCAATAAAATATCAGAATTACCCACACATGATTTCATGTAGATACGAAATTTAAACTAAGTATATTATATCAAATATTTTAAGTTGCTTTGTTGTATCGTTTGAAAGACAGTGAACTCGAGCTTAAGACTTGAGGCTTACAGTATGACAAATAAGATCAATCCATTTGCGTTTGGATAGTTTTAAAGTAAATAAAGTAACTAAACATTGGCTTTTAAACGAATATCATAGCAACAGCAAAAGTATAGTATAGGGACGAACTTAAAATAGGTGTGACTAATTTTTAACCAGTTCTCAACCAATCAGAAAACGGCTTTGTAAGTGGATGGTTTATGGAACCGAAAACTATAATTTTATAAGAAGTAAGCAGATTTTACATGGTTAATAATGTTTAATAATGTCTTCTACATGTTACTCCGCCTGAAAATTGAAAAAGCGACGATACACAAACATGTCCTAGTGGACATAGCTTGTCTATATTCTTGAGCCCTCAAAAGGACTGGAACGGATTTTTATGAGTTTCACACTATTCCTGGTTAAGATTATGTATTTATGGTTAGGATTAAGGGTTTAGAGTAAATATTTTAGTCACTAACTGACATCAGATATACTTTGAAGATTCCCTACAGCTGCACTAGGGAATAAATAACGTTGAAAAATATAAGAGATGTTATCTAATTAGTCCGCCCATCAAGCATAATCGCACTATGTTAATGTTTGTTTCAGGATTAACGGTTTGGGGTTAGGAGTTATGGATAGTGTAGATTTGCCTGTCATATACAACCTAAAGAGACTAACTAGGTGTTTGATACATTTAAAAATATTATTTTTTTCTCTATGGTTGAAAAAGGAATTTTCTGCTATCATTTTAAACGTTTTGAGAAGTGTACAATGGTATTTTTAATGCTTGCCATACGCGATATCTGGATCTCGTGCATAAACAAAAAAGTTAAGACCTCAGTTCTGATTTGCAACTCCTCATATTTTTACCATGACAACTAGATAATATTTAACGAGAGCTGAAGGTTAAGTTTAATAATATTTCTTATTGTTCTTCTTACCTAATCTACCCCTTGTTATTCGAAATATAACTTCTTTCCTATTTAACCGCGTTCTGATTTGGGGACTTGTCGAGTGAACTGGTATCCAAGACTACTAAGCAATATGAATAGCTGGGTCGTAATAAGGAGAAATTATGACATCTTGTGAGAAAATTATCATCAAATACTTACAGGATATCGTTTAACTAAGAAAAATACTTATTTGCGAACACAGGAACGAAATGAACGTAAACGAGTACAAGTTAAAAATGAGATGGATTGATATTTCAGGGCAATGCTTGTCAGGGTTAAGTTTCTGGTTTATAATTGGTTTTTAGGGGTGGAGTTATGCCATATAAACAACACTGAATTCAAGATAGACAAACATATATTAAACCTAGACAAGTTTATCAATGTAAAAACATTGAATTCTTTGTAAATCCTCTGATTATTTTATTACATATTAATTTATATTTAATGATTTTCGACTGTCTGAGAAAGGCCAGAACGATTTTAGGGTAGTTTTGGAAGTCACTCACGTTTCAAACTCTAATTAAACTGTAACTTCCTGAAGTCTTTATGCCAATTAATAATTTTTATTTTTCAATCTAGAAGTCTTCATTACATACAGTAATATAACCAACTTGATACTGATTAATATGAAATAACATACAACTAGGAGATTTTGCTGATATAAAATATTTAAATTTAAAATGATAATTTCGACTGTTAGTAAATAAAGTGAAAGTTTCTGCGCTTGATACAACTATTGTATGGGAAGTTTTAATGTTATACTGGCTGCTTTGTTAGGTTGACTTCTGAGCATATTATTCACTGACCTTTTCTACATTGAATCTAATATTGATGTATCTGCTTCTAAAAAGTCTCCTGGCCTTCTTGATATTTCTTCGATTCTAAATTTTGATATTTTCTCAATTAAATTGCATAAACTTCTTACTGGTAAACACTAGTCAACGCTAAGCTGAGATCTAAAGCTTTCTGTATATTGCTATTGACAACAGATTTTATATGAACGCTATTAGAAAACATGATAATATATTATACTGATTTATAAGTTAATAAAATCTTGATAATTAGTCACAGTTCAGCACATTGAAATTCAAAAATATAATACATCTAAAGGTATAATTGATATAACATACTCAGATGGTATTTTCAGTTGGAATCTTTCATGTATAGTACCCAGAAGGCAAACAAAAGTATAAGAAATAAGTATTGTTCAGCTCAGTATATTTTTGACCGTATGAAGAGATAGACGAATATGGGGAGATAAAGCTGACTATCTAAAAGAGGGGAGGAGTCTCTCATATGGCTATTGAATGTCATCAGTTAATGTTCATTATAACTAGCGTGGTTAATATCAGTATTCAATTATTTACTATAAATGTATTCATTTTGGAGAGTTCTTTACCATTACATATCTTTTTACACTCGATTATTTCATCAAATTACGTAGTCATAAAGTATGGACAATTGTGAAATATTTGATGATCAAATTTAGCTGCAATGCAATGATAGCCTGTTTATTGATCCATAGAATTCCTACAACTTCTATGAATTATCATATTTTTTAATGTGTCGGAAAATATTGATAATATTTTTATGTTACCTTCATTAGTTTATGTTTTTGGACACTATACATTAAAATCTATTGAAGATTTATTAATAATAATAATAAGTCCTGAAGAATAATTTAATTAACTTGTAATTGTTACATGTCACAACAAAAATGATCAATTTTAATTTCATTCATATATGTAAAGGTTATAAGTTCGTTCATTTGGTAGTGTTGTTATTTATTACTATACATTCAGAAAACTTCAGTGGTATTCCTTTGTAATTTTTTGTATTACAATTGGTGTTAATATGTAATTAATCGAATGAATTATAATTAAACCAGTCTGTCAAATTGCACTAAAATGGTGTATATCAAGTGAAGTGACCTTCAAGCAGTAAGAAAACAACGGGCGACCATCTCATTCTATTATGATATCTCTCAGAAGCGTATATCTATAAAACCACCAGGGATGGAACTCAGGATCTTGGCGTTGACTAATGGTTGCACAATATTGTTAATTGTTTAGAGAGTTACAAGTTTTAACTACTAGATGCCGACTTAGTGGTATAAAGGTTATGCATTCTCCACAACACCTGGAAATCCTATGTTAGATCCTTGATAGAGAGGTATGTGTTCGCTGATGGTGTGTCTCATAATATGATGAAATATCTGACTAATACCTATCGGTTTTCAATCT
Organism: Schistosoma mansoni; assembly: GCF_000237925.1. Lineage (NCBI taxonomy): Eukaryota > Metazoa > Platyhelminthes > Trematoda > Strigeidida > Schistosomatidae > Schistosoma > Schistosoma mansoni. The sequence continues at coordinate 36,776 of NW_017386015.1, read as the reverse complement.
TTGTCTAACCAAGACCAGTCAGTGATATGGACTGCAAAATTTAGCTAAAAGTATTTATGTTGAATTTTTCGGTAGAGATTAATTCGTTTTGAAGATGGCTTTTCTCACATGAGGTCGAAAGTCATTAAAAAAAAAGTTCTAGATAATTATTTCGTTGTAGTTCGGAGTACCTTAACCATAAGTTCTGGAAAATCCATAGGAGATCGAGTTCAGAAAGTTAATTTGTTTCCTTTATGAAAAGCTAGAAATCGTGGAACGACATGTTGGGAAACAAGCAATGTTTCCTGTCCGTATTTCAGGAAAAGTACCAGTACATATATATATCAAGTCGGATCAATTAAACTATTGAAATAAGTTTGTAAGTAATATAATAAATACAAGAAAATTATTTTGAAATATATTTACACAAGCATTATTTTCTACGACTGATTGCAACTTTCATTTCTGCTTATGGTATATCAATGTTTGCTTGTTAGTGTATATATATATATGCATATTCACGAAGACTAATATCATAAACTATGTAGATTTATCTATTTATGAATTAATTTGATACACCATATGAATAGGTCGGATAATATGAGAATGTATCTAATTAAATCTTCAGTTTATGGTATAACGGATAATAAACAATCAACCAAACGTGTGGAAGAGTATCGTTTGTTGCCCATATGCTGTGAATTTACCCACTCTGTCCTGGGCCTTCCTTTCTAGTTCTATCCAATTGTTGTTCATTCCTCTCAAATCTGTTTCCATTTCTCGGCCTAATGTGTTCTTTGGTCCTCCTCTTTTCCTTTGGCCTTCAGGATTCCATGTGGGGGCTTGTCTTGTGACGCAGTTGTGTGATTTCCTCAATGTGTGTCCTATCCCATTCCAGCGCTTCTTCCTGATTTCTTCCTCCACTGAAATCTGGTTTGTTCTCTCTCACAGTAACCTGTTGCTGATAGTGTCTGACCAACAGACCCGAAGTATCTTGCATAGACAACTGGTAATAAACACTGTAACTTATGGATGATGGCTTTCGTAGTTCTCCACGTCTCCGCCCCATACAGTAGAACTGTCTTGACATTTGTATTGAAAATTCTGATCTTGGTGTTGGTTGACAAACATCTGTTTTGAGTTCCAGATTTTTTTCAGTTGTAAATATGCTGCTCTTGCTTTGCCGATCCTTGCCCTCACATCTGCGTCAGATCCACCGTTCTCACCGATTTTTTTGCCCAGATATGTAAAGGTTTTTACATCCTCCAAAGCTTCTCCGTCAAGCGTGATTCGATTGGCGCATGGTGTATTGTATCTGAGAATCTTGCCTTTCCCTTCGTGTATATTGAGACCTACTGCTGCTGAGGCTACTGCTACACTGGTCGTCTTCTCCTGCATTTGTTGTTGCGTTTGTGATAGAAGAGCCGGATCATCTGCGAAATCTGGATCGTCCAGTTGCATCCTAGCTGTCCATTGTATCTCATGATTCTCCCCAGATGTTGACGTCTTCATGATCCAGTCGATCAGCAGGAGAAAGAGAAAGGAAAGCGGAGGTTTAGTTAAGTATAATTTTAAACATGCAATTTTCACATTATTTAAACTGCAGAGAAGTGGGTAGTAGCTGTTTTCGAGACCGCTTCATGAATAATATATAGAATACAATGGGAAATGATTTAATAAAATTTACAAACAAGTTTGAAGATACAAATATCAGGACATAAAGCTTATTTACAAATGATTAACTCCATGTAAACATTCAGCTAACTATATGTTCTTTAATGTAAGGGATTTTCAGAGATTATATAATTTTATAGTTTTAATGACTTCCCAGCTAAGATTATTTTGTGATGTAAACGGGTTATGAGTTGAATTTCGAGAACAAGATGTGCATACAAAAATTATAGCTTTTAAAAAATAACTACTGAAATGTACATTGAGTATGAATTTAGTGTTTAGCAGCTCACAACTGGATTCGCTTAATTTTTCTAGCTAATTTAGTAGTTCGATTAAGTAATTTATAAAAATATGGATGATGTATTCATTCATTGCAAATGTAGAATGAATTAAAGATTTTTTAGTGAAGTATACTCGGTTATTAAGTTTACAACTGAAGAGTAATGTGAAAGTATGATAACTTTTTATATAGGTTTTACTTTAAAAAAATATCCATTGGATCGATAAAAAGAAACTGAACAGGAAATTTACCTGTACATTTAATTTGTTAATTTTGTACTTTTGTAGTACAATCTAAATATTTAAGAAAAAACCTCACTTCATTATAGAATAGAGTAGTCATACACATTTTACGGATATATTTGAAGCGAAATTAAGTAGTTTAGGTAATACTTTCATGAAAAATGGATATCATAGGAAATTTCTAAACAAATTCATCATCTCAATAATAAAAGAGTGAATTATGTCAGAAAAGTAAATCAACTTCGTGGATTGGTTGGAGTTAGACATTAACACCATCGGATGCCGGTTCAGTGGTCTATCGGTTAAGTGCTCTAGCGCGAGACTGGTAGGTCCTGGGTTCGAATCCCGCGAGGCGAGATCGTGGATGCGCACTGCTGAGGAGTCTCATAATTGGACGAACAAGCCGTCCAGTGCTTCCAGATTTTCCATGGTGGTCTAGCTTCAATTGACTCACGATTTCAACTATGAAAATACTGAAATCTCAACAAAAAACCCTTCTGGTAAAAATAATTAATTGTTATTTATGTACCGACAATTTAAAGAGAATACAATTACAGTAATCCCAATTGGGACATTACAACGAACAGTTCAGAAAATATTTAATACGCAAAAACTACGATGAATTTTTTTTTCTGCACACCCAGTGATGATACTAAGACTGTAAAATAAATTACATCAACTGAACAGTTCTTTTTTTCATCAATCAGTTCAAAATCCACTAATACTTTCTAATTCGTCTATGAAAATATGTCGTTAAGACTGTTAACAGTTTGGTAATAGCCTGCCTGGTTCAAATGTATTATAAGGATAACATGAATAATCTACCATATTAAAGGAAATTTTCAGAGCTATAGAAGTGTCTACTACATTAATTAAAAAGTCTGAGATATACATTCAAAAGAAGCAAATCCAATCTCTTTCATACTTTGGCCTGACTAATGCCTAAGAAGATAATAGTAAACTGTGTTATAAGTTGATTTATTATTTCTGATGTATATATCCTCTTCAGTTCTATATTTTCATAACTTACATAAAAAAATGTAATTGTATCAAACTTAGTTATTTCTTTTAATCATTAATTTAAATTTATAACTGTAGGACCAGATGAGAAATTATTGAAAAGAATATTCTTCGTTCAGAATTCTGTGTATTAAAAAAAGAAAGATCTACACATTGTTTTGATGTGAGTGCTAGGGATACTATCCTGTTGTTCTAAAGAAAGTATGTGAAAGGGGAAGTTCTAATTTATCACATACACGGTTCATTAATATATCTTCTGTAATTGTGTTACTGACTGAAACAAGTTGGAATCTATAAAAAATCAAAGTGAAGTTAGTCGTTTATTTTAGTATATGCAAATTTCACTTACAAATGTGAATCAGTTTCCGATAAGCGCTTGATAAACAAGTTGAAACTTTAATTTCATTTTAAAGTGATTAACAGGTTAGTCTTTTAATTACTTTAATTGAATAGTGAATGGTATACAGAACGATAATGTTGGTTATATTTTATATAGATCTAGTGATTTAGTAACTAGTTGTTCTAACTTCTTGATTTATCGTATGCTCACTAGTGACTAGCTTCAAAATGGATTTCCTGGAGTTCTAGTTAGAAGCCGTGACCAGTAGAATCCGATCCATGTCGAGTGGAGGCAGTTATCCACCTCAGACAATGGATGAAGGGTTGTGAAGGATCATGGGCCGATTGAAGTTAGACATTAACACCGTTGAATGCCGGCTGAGTGGTCTGCAGGCTAAGTGTTTACGCGCGAAACCGGGAGTCCTGGGTTCGAGTCCCTTTGTTGTGGGATCGTGTATACGCACTATTGAGGAATGCCATACTAGGACGAACAGGCCGTCCAGTGCTTCCAGATTTTTAATTGTGATCTAGCTTAGATTGACTCGTGAATTCAACTATTACGTAACGATTTATAAAGATCTTTCAATTAGTCATGTTGTACTAACTTCAATTAGTTCGTAAATGTCTTCCTTTACTTTTCTATATTGATTGCGTGTTGGACAATGAATTGTCAATTTCGATTAAGACTAACACTTGTTTTGTTTATTTATGTGACTCAAATTACGTTTAGCAAACAAAATGAATTATATCTAAGAAAGTAAATCAAGAAACATGTTTAAGAGAGATCGGGTCTGACTTTCCAGTTAAAAGTGATGCTAAATAACAATAATGTCTTTAACCAGACCTAAAAATCTTAGGTTCTATCCTTGGTGGGCTCAGGGATACATACTGATGAGAAGTCCTGTACAAAGATGAATTATCCGTTCAATGCTGCCTGGTTTTTAATGGTTGTCTAATTAAGGTCAATGTCATATCAGAACGAAGATTGAAGAGATGATAACTTCTAGATCTAATTAGTGGAATATTATTATATATGTATATATTTTTTCAATGTATAATTACTAAGTAACCAGATCATTATGTCTGTATATTTTGTTAAGCACAAGCTTTCCAATAATCCATAAACTACAATCATACGACTTACTATTGCTTATTTGTGACCAGTCTATTGCTCACAATCTCTCTTATTCATAGCCATTTTGGCTTGTTAATGTATAATTGTTGCTTTTTATTTTGCTGGTGTGAAGCGGTCCAGTGTGTCTGTATATGAACCACGTCTGTTTGAAGCATAAATATAGTAGAAGCTGGTGGCTACTTGTGAACTTAAGCCACGGCATAGAGAGGAGCGTGGAAATAGTAGACAGATAGGAACATAGTTGTCGGCTTAGGGTTGATAGTGTTGACCAGACGTGTAATAGGGCGATCCTAGGATACTAGGCTATTAAGGAATTAGTAGACGTGAAATAGATCAAATTATAATCAGGATTCAAATTGATGAATTGGGCACGTGAAAGTGATTAGCAGTATTAAGACATAACAGTCGGTTTCACAAACTCCCTAGACTAATGTTATCGCTGATTATAATATTTAAGCTTTTTACTAAATTTACAAGTTAAATCAAGACAAAAAACAGGTCATATTTTCATGATTTATGATACCGTTTTCTTTTGAGTGTACATAATATAAAAAGTCATTAAATGCATTACTTAATTCTTCTTTTGTAATATATCTCAATTAAAGAATATTTAATATTATAAGTTCATATTTGATAATTATGTAATCAATAGGTCATAAGTAATGCAAAAACTGACATATATGTACATAGTTCCAATTAACGACACTTAATATCAACTCAGTAAGTCAAACACAATAATAATAATAATGGTAGCAAAACATCAATAACATAGAAAGAATAACACTTCGGAAATAATCAATGACATTGATGAATAATATGTATCAAATACTACTAAAATTCATAATTTACAAGCAAAAATAATACATCACCATAACTGTAATCGATCTCCAATCATATCATTATTCTATTGAACCACAGATTACGATTATCATCAGGATACTGAAGAAGAATTCTGTACTACCCAAGAGACAATCTAAACAAATAATCAATGACTTGATGTTATCTGATACCGTGTATTGATTTGACCGCCACAAATATACACCTGACATATTCCAGTGAACGTAATTCACCATCTTAAAATCACACATAAAGCATAGTATAGTTAAGATACTAAGTTGAAATTAAATCATGTACATTTTCACTTTGAATCATTTTACTTCAATCATCATTTTTAGTGACGTAGGTTAACAACAAAAATTATTTGCAGACGGTTCTCAAAGAAAATTAATTATCTGAAGTTTATATCTCACGTATGATATTAATGAATGTATATTAAATAGTCATAGAACTATAATGAATTACCTGTCTATTACTCCTTTGGCTTTTAAAGGTTCACCAGTTGATTTCATGCTCAATAAAAAATATTATCAAATTTAATGTGTATAATTTATATAAACTAAAAAGCACTACACGTATAAAGATCTTGTCTTCTAACTCCTTCACGTGTGACTACTTTTTTTGTATAAATAAACGCCAATTTTATTCTTCCCAGTTTATACAACAGGTAACATATTTTGGATTTATAGAGCTGGTGTAGTGAATAAGAACATACGTGAGGACAATCAGATTTAGTTCAACACAAAATTACAGAACATCTTAGTAAAATCTGAGAACCAAACAGTAAATACTTAATTTACAAAGTATTAATCAATCGTCTCAGATTTCACTGTTCCTTCATTTTTGCAGCAAACATTCTATGTTCTCGTTCTCTTTTCTTCAATCTTCTTAACTTTCTGCTGCCAGGTATTTCACTTTCGATTGATGCTTCATATTACTTATATCTATCGATATCAGTAGCATGCACCACATTAGTAATAATATAGTGTTATAGATTCTTCAATAGTGATCATTTTTTTGAGTCATATTAAAACCTATTAACAACAGTTAGACAATTTGTTCTAGAGTATGACATTTAAAAAATTTACAAGGTATGAATGGTAATAATAATCACTCAATGTTTCCCAGACGATTAATCTGATAAAATCAACGAAAATAAACTGTAGTTTAATCGTTTTTCTTTCTTTATACTAAATTGAATGTGTATTATTAATAGGATAGATAATATCATTTGTCCAATTTCAATCTAAATGAATAGTTCATTTTGAGTTGATAACTTTTCTAGGTCACTTAAAAGTGAATATTTACTGGGCAGTAGTTTTATTTGTATGAGTTTATAGCTGTAAAATTCAGTTCATAAAAGTAGAGGACATGTATGTAGATCGATAAAATTAGATTACAGATATCTTAGGAGCATTACTGATGAATAGTGGAGCTATGGAATGAGCAATATTGTGTTTATTTATAAGACGTTAGGTAGGGTTGGCCAGTCATTCGATAGTAAGGCTGTAAATTTCCAAAGATTGAGATGGTTGTGGCGGCCAAATCAATACACGGTATCAGATAACATCAAGTCATTGATTATTTGTTTAGATTGTCTCTTGGGTAGTACAGAATTCTTCTTCAGTATCCTGATGATAATCGTAATCTGTGGTTCGATAGAATAATGATATGATTGGAGATCGATTACAGTTATGGTGATGTATTATTTTTGCTTGTAAATTATGAATTTTAGTAGTATTTGATACATATTATTCATCAATGTCATTGATTATTTCCGAAGTGTTATTCTTTCTATGTTATTGATGTTTTGCTACCATTATTATTATTATTGTGTTTGACTTACTGAGTTGATATTAAGTGTCGTTAATTGGAACCATGTACATATGTGTTATCTGTTACATTATTTATGACTAATCGATTGGTATATAACTAAATAAGTTTACCATTTCGTTGCTCAATGTCACTCTTCTTAGTTAAATGAAAAATAGACCAAGTCCATGAAAAAAAACTATACCCATACGCTAAAATGATGTTTAGGATGTTTTAAAAATTATTTATAAAGTCTTGTCCAACCTACCAGTTGTTCCGAAACTTCTCTTCTTTACATATTGAGAAAGCTACATAATTTAGTAAGCCTAACCTACTCATCTATAAGAATTTTATAGGATCACTTTGTTTGCTGTTACAATTTACCTAAAAAATAGCCTGCTTTAATGTTTATAAAAGAATAACTCTAAAACTAATCTGCTCACTTAGATTTTTGTACTAATTCCTAAATAATACTACTGTTCTCTTGAGCGATTTTTTTGTGTGGATATTTTTAATGTACAGTCATTATGGTGATGTAAATGAAAAGATATATTTTATTGATTAATGATAATCATAATATCAGTGGTCATTTGTTTTGTCGTCTGATATTCACTAATAGTCAGTTATAAGACGGTTATGTTAAATCAATACAAAGTAGTACATAATTAAAAAAAATGTCATTATCTTAATTCATTCACTCTTACACTCATCATTTATTTGATTAACTAAAATCAGCGTTAATTAACATGAAAATTCTAGCAATATAATCATCTTTATGATTACGTAAATATTTGGATATATAACGTAAAATCAAATACCGACTGTTATTACTTCGTTAAAATAAGCTTTTATAAGATTGTAAGATATTAGAATTTTATTTATTTATATTCGGTTGAAGTTAGACATTAACACCGTTGGATGCCGGCTCAGTGGCCTAGTGGTTAAGCGCTTGCGCGCGAAACTGATAGGTCCTGGGTTCGAATCTTGCGAGGTGGGATCGCGGATGCTCACTGCTGAGGAGTCCCACAATAGAACGAAACGGCCGTCTAGTGCTTTCAGGTTTTCCATAGTGGTCTAGCTTCAATTGATTCATGATCTCAACTATCAAAATTATATTCTATAATCAATGCATAATTTTTTGGCTACAAAGTTTGCGATTTGTTAAATTGTTCGGTTTTTTCACCCCTTCACAATTTTCATATTTTTAGATATGTGTACATTAATTAAATAGCTTTCAAGACAGAGAGCAAGAGATGTGTCTTTTTTTACTGTCCTCCTTGGAATCTAACCGAGAGATAATTTTCATCATTTTTAGCTAAAAGTTTTGTGCATGCCAGCAGTAAATAAATATTATGTGGTTGCATGCAATCTACAGGAAACCATGAGTTTATATTTTATCCTAGTAACGAGTCATCAAAAATTTATAGCCTGTAATACTAATTGAACTGAAGCTTTCAACAGGATTCGAAACTGGATCACTAAATGTCAGTCTTAGAAGTTACGATTGAGCTGTTTGAACTGGGGTCGATTTTCTGTGTGGCTGAGATATTTATACTGATTAATTATTAAGTGCTTACCAATGTTATTTTTTATCTTATCCATAGTGGTAATTGAACGCTTTCAATTAAGTTGTAGTCTGTTCATTGGTCTAAGTAACTGAACATTCGATTTGGCACCGATAGTCTTTATTCACTAAACACAAAATTATCAATTTGTCTAGTGATCAAACTCTAACCCAATAAATAGAATATGATTACCATTAAGAATAAGACAAGCATATAATTGAATACTACCCAGTGACCAAGCAGTTTCCATGTACGGTGTTCCAGTCGTGTTAAGGTTGGTCAAGCCCTACCCAGCAAAGCCGATTGGCTCTTCTGAAAATGGTTCCCGTGTCGCAGGGCTCCTAAACCCACCACATGGATGTGATTTTGTGGTGAAATTGTTACCCTCAGGTTTTGGCGCGTGAACGTCACACCAAGGGCATATATAATCTATATGCATACCGGTAACTCATTAGTTTTCACTCATACATTTGTTGTCGTACACATTAGTATACCTACCTTATGAGAAAATATACGTTACATGCACACTGGTAACACAAGTTTTCACTTATGCATCCCATAGTGTACATATAGGTATATTCACCCACTTGGGCGGGTAGATGGTCACCTCTCCCTTTGAAAGTATTTTCTACAGCTGATTGTTACTTACATATTACATGCATAATACTGGTACAAAGGCTTTCGCCCCTGCACTTCATGACATGCACATAAATATAAGCACTCTTTCAGGCAAATTTAATGATTAACTCTTTCTAGTATTAGTGGGCTGATCCTTCAGGTAGAAAATCTAATAGAAAAAAACGGTATCAACTACTAAGTTTTCATGTAATTAACTTAACACTACATTTTCCATAGAATGATTAGTGATAAAACTAGATTGTTTAAACTGAATTAGTTCTAAGCTCCAGTCTACTGTTTGAGAACCAGATTCGTCACTTAAGTAGATAATTAGAAAAAAAAGATTTATTCTGATAATCATGCAATAGGCAATAATCAATCAGTAAACAGTACGAAATGTTTTTATTATCATGATTCATTCTCCTCTATACTTTGCTGTAGGGAATGAAAATCCATTACTTCTTTGAAATCAATATAAATAAACAATGGTGTGTTACATCTTTATTTAAATATTTCTAGTTAACTGACTTACCTAGAGAAATGTAAAGATGAATTCCCTAGTGGATGGTATATGGAGAAAAAAAAATACAAAAAAAGTCACAAATAAACAATTTATGTATTCTTTAAATTACTGATTGTTTTTTTCAGGTTAAATAAACAAATACCACATTTACTTTATGCGGACAGTTCAAATGTGTGAAACGTGATAATTTCTGTCATTTCCATAGAAAAATCTATCTATTTTGATTAGTTACGAATTTTCATTGTAATTTACATTTAGTCATTTAATTTATAGATTCATTTTTCCTCAAGGGATGGATAGGTATAGAATAAATATGGAGCTGCAGGAAATTATCATTACTGAATACAATTCAAAGTGATAGTTACCAAGTTACGTTTAGAAAACGATCTATTAATGCGGTTATATTTGATAATGGATTATACTTAACTTAGAGTTGATCGATATTACGCTTTATGATAATCAAACAGATGAATTCGAACAAATAGATTAAGAAATTCCATATCGTAGGAAAATAACCTGAATTCATACATAATGTAAAGTCTTCTCTTCAATTGCTTACAACATAAAGCTATAATATTAATTATTAAAATGAAACTAGGGTACATACTTTATATAGGAAACGTCTAGGTTAAATTGAGTTAATATGTGGTGATAGAATAGTATTAAAGGACATAATACGGAAGAATTAACATTGTTCAAACGTTTGTTTATTGATAGGTTAAATATAAATAAATACAAATACACCATGCACATACCAAAAGGAAAATATTTTAAAGATTTTCTAGTGATATAACCTGGTGTTTTATTACCCAGTTCCAAATATTACCACAATAGTTTATGGTTGCAATTACTCCTCAAGTATACACCTGTCAATACTTTTGACCAGGCCCTCAACTACTAAGAAAACATAGAACATAAGCTTTGACTCATATAGTCAGTTACTTTTAAGTGTTTGTTATCATATAACAAATGATATTAAATTTTCATTTCTAAAATTTTATCTTCACGTTCTCCAAGTTAGAATATTCATATAGTTAATCTATAAATATTTCCACGGTTAAAATCACTAGTTGATATAAGCTAGATCACCACTGGAAATCTGGAGGCACTGGATGTCCGTTTTGTCCTAGAATGGGGCTCCTCAGTGGTGCGCACCCATGATCCCACAGGTGAGGCATGAACTCAGGACCTTTAGTCTTACGCACCAACGCCTAACTTATAGACAACTCGGCCAGCATCCAACAGTGTTAACTTCTAACTTCAATCAATATATGATCGTGCTCAACCCTTCGTTCACTCTCTGTGGTGGATAACTGTCTCCCATGTTAATAAAAATCATGCCCTTACTAGTGATTAGTTCAAGATGTAACTCCTGGAGTTCTAGTGCGAAGCCATGATCGGTGGAGTTCATCCGTGTTGGGTGTGAGACAGTTACCCACCAAGACAATGGAAGATAGAAGTGCGAAATCGTGGATTGATTGAAGTTAGATTTTAACACCGTTTAATGCTGACTCAGTGGTCTGGATTCAAATCCCAGGTGTGGGAGTCTGGATGTGCATTACTGAGGAGTCTATTTTTAGGACGAAATGGCCCTCCAGTGCTTCCAGATTATCAATGGTGACCTAGCATATATCGGCACGTTATAACAACTGTGAAAATACCACAATCTTTACAAATCCCTTACACTAAATCTATAAATAAACAATCGTATGAAAGACTTTTTGCTTCTACAGTTTATGACTTTTTATTACTTTATATCTACATACCAACTCCAAATTTAATCATCACTTTTATAGTAGAGAATTGTTATCAGCATTTTGATCAGAGTGGAATATTGACTAGTAGTAAAATCCAAAACCCAGTTTTTTTCCTGTTTGAGACTCATCAATCGGATGCGTTTTCATTGTAGTGTCGATATTCATGTCGAGACTCAAACTTAGTATCTTTTACTTTAAATGTTCAACGCATTATTCACTTATCTACTGAGTTCAGACAGCTACTGGCTTATGAAAAAAAGTTACATTTCTTGAAGTTAAGGGCGTTTCAAGAGCAAGCTACTGTGTTCGAGTTTCGGTGTACATATCAACATTCAGACGCAGGTATACTAAGCTGATGAGTCACATATATGCTGAAACGCGCCTCCTCAATTTCAGTGCTAGCCACTGTTTAATTCTGGCTAAAATGCTTATGACTTAATGGCAATGTCGACGCGATCTGCATAGGATGTACGTTCACCGAACGAGAATGATCAATTGCAGTCCTTGACATTGACAACAGGGAGATTCAGACAAAACCTTACCGATGAACTGTCATCAGCCCTTAAAATTCACAACATTAGATTTTGAATATAAGCCGTCCATCAGACAATGACTAATCTCAACGTAAAAATATTGGTTCATATTGAACGCGTTAAACTTAATTATTACATGAAGTTATTTAGCATCAATAGGTACAATTTTCATCATTTGATTTATCAAAACGATCCAATAAAATTCTAACCACTTTTTTCATGGAAAAACAGAAGGGATTTAAACTTTACAACTGTTCATTGTCCTTGATAGTATTTGCTGTCCGTAATAATAAAGTTAATTAAATAAACTCTGTGTAAACTTCGGTTTTTTTGTTGAATATGAAATAAAATCACTTCATATACAACCTATTTATTATACTATGCAAATATTATCATAAAGTATTTTAAAAGGTCAAGAGACGATTAATCGGTCGGTGCTGTAGTCAAAAAAGACAAACGACATTTTCTTTTTATCACGGATGATTCAGTGAAAAAAGAAAATAACTTCATAAAAGAAATGTGATTTATTCTAAACCGTTTTTACCTCATCTAATACTTTATCACATCAGAATTTTCTATTGATCGTAAGTATTATAACGAAAGTAGAGTGAATTAATCAGGAAGTACTTGACCTTGAAGAGCGACAAATTTATACTTAACTCAGAACTGTACAATGTCTCATCACAAATGTGCTTTCATTCCACTCTGTTGGAAATGATTCTGTGTTAGCCTATATTACTTACTCTTGCCATATAAGTAGTGGAAAGTCACTTTCAGTTTATTGAAGCATATCTGTTATACTAACAATTATCTGGGAAGTCTCATCGTACATAGTTTAATCCAGTGTATTTAGACAAAGAAATAGTCTCTATAAGAATTAGTTTATTCTCATACTCAAGGTCATGACCTTTGGTTAGTTTAGCTCATTACTGACACCCATACGTACATGACAGTATGTAAAAAAAATTTATTCCTAATATTTCCCACGAGATAATCATTGAATAATAACGATAATAATGGTCATTATGCATGACTTTGTTTGAAATCAAACTAATCAATTAATTTATGTTGTCGAAAATTAACAGAAAATTATTGAGCGGCAATTGCACAATAGGGAAAAGTCAATAGTATATTGAATGTATCCGGTGGGAATTGTTAGATTCGTTTGTTAATGTCTCTATTAACCCCCTACTCTCATTCCATAGATTATTTATATTTACAATGAGTACTGACCTACTTGCAGGGTGAAACATATCCCTAAGTTGTAATTTGTCATGTTGTAACGATATATTATTTTAAAGATGAAAAATGGTTAAATATTCAATATGTGATGAAACTCAGCGGATAATACTTATTATTTACAACTATATTAAAATGTTATAAATCGTCAAGTCGTTCAGCTGACGTTACTCAGCAGGAATCCCTGAATCTACGTCTCATGCTGTTTGGAACTTTTCAGTAAGGTCTTTCTATAGTATTAGAAGATTTTACACTCCTTCTAGGATTTGAATCTGCACCACATAGTGCCTCAGTCAGAGACATAATCACTAAGCTTTTTGGACATTAGTTAACCATTTTATAGGAGTTATCTATTGCCATATAATTTATCATAAGTATGTTGTTCAGTCTTTAGAGATGATTACATTCTTAATGAATACGAATATATTTTTAATCAGTTAAATGCTTATTCAACTGAACCGATTGCAAAGAAAAACTAAACGTTCATTTTAAATTTCACAGAAAATGGACATTTTCAACAACAACAAAAAAACAGTAACCATAACAACTGCCACTAGCTTGACCCTTTCTATTTTGTATTCTATAGACTACTTTGTCAAACTCAATTTATGAAAAAAATCAATGAATTGTTCAGTGCAAGTATCTATCTGTACATATACCTACAAGTATAAAATACATATGTAGTTGAATAGGCATGGGTATATATATATATATATATATATATATATATATATCAAAGAGGATAGTACGATAATGAGAACTAAAGAGAGAAAAAGATGTGAACAGTATGCTAAAATTACTTTTTATAAACTTTATAAAAACGTAAATATTTTAAACATTGATCTTTTTTAAAAAAAACTAGTCTGAAAGAAAAATGCATAAAAGAATATACGAACCAAGCAGATAACAACTACTATTGATTCTAATAGAAATATATATACTTGTTATTCATGAGTGGTGCATATATACTTACTTCTATGTGTGTTGCTGGTATTTACAAATTGATGATATATTGTATGATAGCTAGCAAGGAGATCTAGGATAGATATTTCGTTTTCATTGAACTGTAGTATGAATGGTACTACTTAAGATAACTAATAAGCTTGGATCTCAATAAAAATATTTATACCAAGATCCGAATATATCTTTATTTATATACATAGAACTCATTTTATTAATTTGAAAAGAACATAGCGATTCGAGGAGAATAACATGAATTGATTTTATTTCGTTAGATCCTCTTCAACTGATTACAGTCTGTAATAGTTTGTAATTAATATTTTCAATAAAGTTTAAAATACTTATAGGATATGATGTTGATTCTTAGATAAAATGAACATGTATTAGTAATCTGTTAGGCAGTGGAATGCTTGATAGTGACTGCATAAGTACCTACTGGTTCCCCAGGATTCTTTCAATTTTAGCCCCGAATGGTAGGTAGAACGTGGGAAACCTAAACAAAAACTTTACTTATAAGGTTTGTTTGTGTACAAAAAGTAGGGGTATTTATAAATTTGTTAGTGTCTTTGATACTCTCGAAGCTCTTGGAAGCATAGTAATTTTATCAACTAATTAGATAATTATTCTGTCATAGTGTAACACATAACCCGTTGTTTTTATAAATGTTTCTAGTAAGTTTCTAAATTATACTGATCGGACGAAATATTTTCAACCTTTTCTTGGATTCAGAAGAGTTTTTTGAGGAATTCTCGAAGGCTCCCAATAGTCAGCAAAAACTCAGATCAAAGTTCTAAATATTTCAGTAAAATGCCCTAAAAAAAAGTGGCATATAAAGAAGGATGTTTAGAAAAAAACACCTATTTAAGTAACTGAAAAAACCATAGGACTGAAATTAAGGGACTATGTAATAATATTTAAGAGTAGGATGGATTAAGCTCACTAGGTTTGAAAAAAATGTGGTTATAAACTGGGCAACAAACTACATTAAACCAATCAAAACAATTCACAGATAACTGATACCATTGAAAAGGGAGCACATCACTTATCACTACACGGGGAATATTTCCGTTAAAATGACAAGTAGGTCTATCGGTTAAGGGCTTCGGCTCGAGACTGGTAGGTCCTGGGTTCGAATCTCGCTCGCGAGAGCGGGTCCGTGGATGCGCACTGCTGAGGAGTCCCATAATAGGACGAAACGGCCGTCCAGTGCTTCCAGGTTTTCGATGGTGGTCTAGCTTCAATTGACTCATGATTTCAACTGTGAAAAATGACAAGTGTTATGGTAGGGATAATAATAATAATAAAAGGCAGGATAAAATAAACAAATAAATTTCAAAGCTATCAGTACATTAGAACATAAACTATTCATCATTAAAAATTAAATAATGCTGAAAGTTGAAGATTATCAATAAGCGTAGTTTAAATCCACAAAAAGAATTTAATGGAGGAAAAGTATAAAAGGATGGAGAAAAAAAGTGATTAAAAAGTTGGTAAAATAGTTTATAGGATTTTTTCCTGAGGAGAGGATACATCAACATATTAGATACTAAAGATACCTAAAAATTAATTCATTTTAAACGTCTTTACGAAATTTGGTCGCTTATCTGCTTTGTGATTACAGTAAAGTCCTCAGTGGAGAAAAATTATCCAACCTTCGACAATATAAATTATTCATTGAATACAATATAATTATTTATATTTTGTATTTTTAAAATATAAGTATTTTATTAATTGAGTGACTGTTATGTTATGATTCAAGATTATTATGAGTTTGATTTATTGTATATTTTTAATAGGTTGGAAATGATCGACAGAAATCCCCTGGACTCGGACTATGTTCTAGGTAATATTTACCAATGGAATGTTTCTGTGATATCTGTGAATGAGGTTATCTTATGGATTTTGAACCAGTAGCACTCAGTACTATAGTGTTACTAATGATGTTGTGTAAGATAAATGTTTATACGTCTATTTCATTAAGTCTGTTAATATTGTAGATAAGAGTTTGTGATTAGGAATAATTGGTATATTTGACCCTATCAATTCTGCAACAGTAGGGAGTTTCAAACACCATTTTTGTAGTATTGCAACAGATTTCTCTTCACTATACATTCAGATTGTAATTATTGAAAATTATACCTGATAAATGTTTTTCAATAGTCGATAACTGCAATCGCTAGGGTTTTCCAACAGTTCGGCTGCGAAAATTATTTTGTTTATCCGTGATACAAGAATTTCAATGCAATTCTCTCTCGTTCCGTCGAAGAGTATTTGAAGAGGAAAATGTGCTGATAATTGTGTTATCTGAGTTTGAGTTTCACAGTGTTTAGCGTCTCAATAATCTGTAAGCTTCTTATTACAATATGACAGTGTGTGTAGTTGGGATTCACAATTATTTAGTCAAAACCAATGTGAAAGAGGAAGGTCTGTCATAATATTTGTACAGTTTGGAAATAAATATCTTGTAGTTTTGAGCAGGCCACCAGAAAGTACATTAAAACTGAAAACTACTATAAAACACACTGTTACTTGCCTCAGATACCTGACATAAACACAAAGTGTACTACGATTCCAAGCCAGTCAGAATAATGGATTTATTGTAAATTGATCGATACAATCCAACCAGTATTAAGGATTAGACAAATGTGACAGTGGTTATTATTAAGTTATAAAACGGTGTATTTCATTATACACAGACTATGGGTTATTTGTAATTAAAATCATTACAATAAAGTTTCGACACATTTTACAGAGTACTTTCTGATTTCAAAGAATTTCGATGACGTAAATAGAGTACATATTTTTACAGTGTATAGTATTTATTTATCTATCAGTGATTGTTGATCCACTTTACGTAAACGAATCAGTTGAAGATTAACTACAAATAATCAGAAAATCATTGAATTGATTGATGTGATTTCTACCAGCGATGATGATAACAATGATAATATTGATTTTTCTGAAAATCAATAAATCACTTAAGGTTAATTAACCACCCTTTATTAATACAATACATTCTTGATACATATATAAATTGATTTATAACATCTAGGCACACTAAAGATAATATAATGGTCGTATGAATAAGAAGATACTACTTTAATTGTAGACCTCAACTGTGTAGGTTGAATTCTTCTATGAAGAATATGCTGGAGATATAACTTACTCATAAATAGTATAAATTCTGTATATTGAACATAACTATGTATCATATAAAAACTACACAAGCTAATAATTAATATAAACGAGAAAGGGTTTGAATGGTATGCTTCATATGATAATTTAATACGAATATCTCTTTATCTATTCATATCTTTCGAGAAATTAAGCTTTTACACTTAAGCAAATGTAGAAGTATTTCACCACTATTTCTTAACCTTAAATTTAAGATGAATATCACACAATCTATATCAAGAACTTAATCGTTACCTCTATAGTTTCTATTTGCTCTATTTCATGTCTTTATTTCAAATGGAAACTTTAGTTTAGTTAACGTATAATGGTGCAATTCCCATAGATGAATAGATATATGCGGTATTAGTTTTTAGACGTAAATAACTATGATTTACCAATCTAGAGTCCATATAAATGAAAGGACAGTTGGTTAAGTTTCGACTTATTGATTATTATAACAAGTTTTATTATTTATAATTGTAACTTGATTGTTACATAACTTGAGTATGCATAAACAGCACAAAAAAAGGAAGAAAATCATTATTCAAGTTTTACTATTTATAATTGTAACTTGATTGTTACATAACTTGAGTATGCATAAACAGCACAAAAAAAAGGAAGAAAATCATTATTCATCCCTAATTTAGAAGTTACACTTTAATGATTTATTGAACAAATTTTCGATCGTTAGAATGAAAAAAAGAAGAATGCAGATCGATATCCGATTTGTAACGAAACTATATGGCCGAATGATTGCTGTTCATGAAATTGACTTATTGGTTTAAGCCTCCAAATGATTTGATATAGAACACAAGAACACTACCTGAAAGAACAGATTTTTTCCCTACAAGATAACATGTTTATCCACAAAATGCTAGTAGAAAAATAAACGTGATCCGTTATCGTAAATGATTGATTGACATCAGTCTTGTAGTCCCACTACTCTCGAATGAACTCAGTCCTAACTGTTAGGTCTAATTTTTGCCTACCACATAACCTAATCCTTTTAGTTTTGAGGGTTATTCGGTTCGTGGAAGCACACTACTAAGGAGTCCCATACTAGAACGAAACAGCAGTCCAGTACTTCCAGGTGTCCAATGGTAATCTAGCTTATATATATATATATATATATATATATATA
>NW_017386015.1:0-17748 GCF_000237925.1 Schistosoma mansoni | reverse complement strand
GATTCGAACCCAGGACCGTCCAGTGCTTCCAGGTTTTCCATGGTAGTCTAGCTTCAATTGACTCATGATCTCAACTCTATAAAAACATGTATTCAATGTGTATAGACAGTTTAAGGGGAACATAAATATTGAATCTAAATTATGCAGGTTTGTGTTTCCGTTTTCTTTTTCTTTTTTTTGTATAGAAACAGAAAATGGATAATTTTCAGCATGAAACAATTTTTTTTCAAGATAATTGGTTATTGGTTGGTAACTATTGTTATAATATTTATTGATTAGTGCTAATCAGACAGGGTAGATCAATTTTTTTTATTATTGATACCAAGTTAATTGGCTCTATAACTTTTCTAGTATATTAGTACCACAGTTATGGTCAGCTGTATTGTACACGATAATGAGTTTAAAATTATGAGAGAATATGAATATCTTCAAAGCTTCAAATATGTTTTGTTGGTCATATATAACTGAACGAACACTAAAATACAATGTTTTCTAGCTAATATCCAAAGAAAACAGATGAACTTTTCAGAAGTGAAAGATGGGGATGTATGAATATTCATTGTAAAATATCTCACCTACTAATCTATCAATAAATAATACCAATGGCTGGACACCTTTGATATTGTAATTTGTGAAATATTTTAAAAAGCATTAATATACATAAACTGTTATTGCAATGTCATTTTTGTACAGTTATATTCCATTAGAAAAATGTCAACAATCAATTAAATATTGGTTTCTGATAGAGTACTGATTATAAGCGAGTTTTTTTTTAAATAAGATTCAATAATCAGAAGGGGTTTTTGTGGAGATTTCAGTATTTTCATAGTTGAAATCATGAGTCAATTGAAGCTAGATCACCATGGAAAACCTAGAAGCACTGAACGGCCGTTTCGTCCTATTATGGGGCTTCTCGGTAGTGCGCATCCACGGTCCCGTACTCGCGAGATTCGAACCCATGACCTACCAGTCTCGCGCCAAAGCACTTAACCGATAGACCACTGAGCTGGCCGGCATCCAACGGTGTTAATGTCTAACTTCAACCAATCCACGAAGTTTGAGCGACCGTTCACCAATGTCTTCAGTGAGTTATTATCTCACAACAGACGTGATCGAACTCCACTGGTCACTGCTTCCCACTAGAACTCCAGGACATGTATCTTGGAGTCAGTCACTAGTGAGCATATGATTACATTCAGAAGGGGTTTTTGTGGAGATTTCAGTATTTTCATAGTTGAGATCATGAGTTGAAATCATGGCAGGTCCTGGGTTCGAATCTCGTGAGTGCGGGATTGTGGATGCGCGCTGCTGAGGAGTCCCATAATAGGACGAAACGGCCGTCCAGTGCTTCCAGATTTTCCCTGGTGGTCTAGCTTCAATTGACTCATGATTCCAACTATGTAGTGATTCAATAAGTTCTTTATTAAACTTATCTTGCGAAAAAAAATCATTCATGAAAACTACAATTTTTGTATATTTGATTATTGATTACAAAGTTATGTAATCAATTATGCTCAACTGCTAAATGTTGATCAAAAGTCTATCCATATAATTATTTATTAGAATGAATTATTTTACAAAATTGATTCTCGTCAAGAACTAATATGAAGTGTAAACTATTCATTACTGAGTGATTGTTTCATTATAGTTTAGGGGTTGTCAACAATGTTCAGACATGACTTCATTAGGGATTGAATCGGTGGCCATTAAGTAACTTGGCTGCTATGATAATTTTATGCCATAGATTAAATGTTAGCTGATCTATGTTCCCAATTTCATTTGATTTTTATAAACTACATTCTTCGTTGTGATTTACTTTTACCCTCAAAACATCTAAATATATATGTATGTACTTAGTTGATGCAAGAAATTTTAATGAAAGCTACCCTTTATTTTTTATCAACTAAGACTGCTTAATCAAAGTGTTGATCAGTTATCTTCGTTTGGGAAGTTTACCATAATTTTAAAAGTGACTAATGAAAAGCAAGACTTTCTGGGAATTGAACGCATAAAAAAACGAAAGCATCCTTAGTTATTACTTAATCAGTTAGTTAACTCATAACAAAGTCTCATGGTAAACTCATTTGTAAGGGAACAAAACAAAAACCATTTAAATGAATACAAAATGTGTTGCTCGTAAAAACAACCATTTGAATAATTTATTCATGTATTCAATCACTTCTGATATTAGTATGAAACACGTTTGTTTTTTGATGGGGAATCAGTGGATTGATTAATAGACTTTCCCAGTTCACCTAAATAGTTGAAATACATTGGAAGTGTTCAATAAAATATCAGTAACAAATATTAGTCCAAGTGTTCGGTTAATGAAAACAACCTCAAATGCACCTTTTTTCATTCTAACAATTTTTTTTGAAGCACAGTCAATAAAATTTATAGTTGAGAAGACTAAACATTAGGTGAATGCTTATTTTATATGACATTTTCGTCAGATTTTAACCAAACAACTGAACATCCTACAGTAATAGATTCGTATCCACAACTATATGGAGCAATAGCTTCATTTAAAAGCTTGGGTAAATGAAAGATTAAGGAAAAATTCCCTTGCAAAATATCTATCTCGAAACTTTTAATGATGAAAAGGTAAAGAGATGAACAGTTCATCTTTGTATTGTTTGTTTGAATCTTCCCACTGATGTCTCGGTCTACAACTAATGAATGCTAGATACTATCCATCTCTGCTTATAATACTTGTCGTTTGAGGCAATTTTGAGGTAATCCTCGCAGGATTCACACATGCCAATAAGAGACTAATTAATTACAGTCCTAAACATCAATGAGAAGATTCAAACAACCAATACAAAAATGAATTAAACTTCACCCCGTTGCACAAGCTAGTGGCTATCTGGACTCAGTAGATAAGTGAATGGCGCGATGGCGTTTGAAGTGAACGGTACTTGACTTGAGTCCCGGAGTGGACATCAACTCTGGGATTCAGACACATCCAGCTGACGAGTCCCAAACAGGACAAAACACGCGTCCTGGATTTCACTGCTAGTTACCATCCGTCATCATCCTTGTAAAAGCATTATGTCAGTCAAAGGATATTTGGAAAAATCAAGAAGCAGTGGATGTTTGAAACTATTAAGAAATCGAGACATTTTATGAACCAATGATAATAACAAAATAGATTGCATAACCAGATATAATAAGTAGAAAGCACAAATTCATAGTGTGATTACAGGTATACTAGTTGTAATAAGAACAATAGAGGCTTTAATCAATGTCTCATAATAGGAAGTAGGACAAATATTTTGAAAAGGAGATATTGAAGTAATACTTAATTAGAATTACACAAAAAGAAGTGTTCAAGCAATTAGACAGTGAAGAATATATTTGAAAAACAAGGGTAAAGAAAAATGAACGAACAAACAGTAGGGAAGGTCATAATAATAAAATTGTTTGTTAAGCCTAATTCCACTCAAGAAGTGATAAATATATTACAAATTTTTTATATATAGATTTGATGAAAGTAGATAGAAGCTTTGTATGTCTCAAATTACTCTTCTACTACTATTCATATTGATAGACACTCATAAACATCAAAACAATGTGAATACTAAGTTGTGTTTATATCACACTTGAGACAATTAACGGCAAACTAAATAGAGCATGTAGTCGAAAACTATAGTTATTATTTTTGAACAGAGAAATGAGAAGACAAATTTTGTGAGATAGTACCATTTCGTGCTTTCTCGTCAGTCACATACAAGCAACATGTTATTCGTGTAAATACAGTTTTAAAGATAAGGTCAAAATTTCTTATTTAGCATGACATTCACTCACTAGAACCATGGTAAACAAAGGTCAACGTACAGTTGTTTTTGAACACACAAAGTTGGACTTTTCCGACCAATCAAGATAGCTTCGAGTAGTTTGAGTGTGTGTGGGTTTTGATGACATGTCACAACTCTAAAGGCTGATTTTGGGTCAATTTGATGACCACTCATCATTAGATGTTTTGCAATGGACGAGGCTGGGTTTCTTGATCGATCTTGAGATGACGGGCTAGGTGGATGAATCATGGATTTGATTAACCATCTTGGAATATGTTCCCCTATCCTGTCCTCCAATCGGCGATCTGTCCTACCTAAGTAACTTTCTCCGCAGTTACATGTGAATTGGTAAGTACAGTGGGATTTAGACTGAATCGGTCTTGGAGACTTGATAGGGTTAACTGAGATCGATTGAGTTGTTGTGATAAGCCTCAGATTAGCTGCATTGAAGGTCTTTTTTATTGCAGCTGCAGTGTGTTTGGTTGTAATTTTCATGCAATGATCACCTTTGAAAGGTAACTGTAGGTATACTGGTTTCTTGGGCACATCCGTTGCTATCAGTTTCGTCGTATTTGTGTTCTGATGACCAATAAACGTTTCAGGATATCCGTTTAATTTAAGTGTCTCAGTAATAAACTTAAATTCGTCGTCCAATGTATCTACAGTGCAGATTGTACTTGCCCGAGTGAATAAAGTTTTGACAATAGAACGTTTATATTGTATGGGGCAGAAACTAGTGAAGTGGAGGTACTGTCCCAACCAGGTGGGTTTGCGATGTACTCTGCGTCTGATCGATCCGTCTGGACGGCGATGGAGCAGGATGTCGAGGAAAGCTAGTTCATTATTGTTTTCTTCCTCATAAGTGACTTTCAGATTCGGGTGAATTGCATTAAATAAATCATTGACTTGATTAATATCTGTAGACTGTGGTAATATGACAAGAATATCGTCGACATATCGTTTGTAAAGTGTAATACCATCAATGAAGTGACTCACTTGCCTTTCTATCATCCCCATGAATATGTTTGCTAAAACAGGTCCGAGAGGGCTTCCCATAGCCACTCCATCGATTTGCATATATGCTTTACCTTGGAAATAGAATTTTATATTCTTTGTGCACAGCAAAATTAGATCTCGAAGATAGGTAGTAGGAATGGGTATTCTTATGTTGTGTGAAGTTATGAAATCACAAATAAATTCCACAGTTTCTTCGAGAGGTACATTTGTGAATAAAGAGTTTACATCGAAAGAACACATCCGACTATTAGAAATATTCAAGTGTTCCAAGGTTGGGAGAAGTTCAAAGGAATCAATGACAGTATGTGTCGACAGTTGTTTACAAACAGGATCCAAAATTCCTTTCAACCACTTTGCTAGCTTATGGTATGGTGAATTTATCATGGACAAAATTGGTCTCATAGGTGTTCCAGGCTTATGCAGTTTCGGTAAGCCATACATTTCTGGTGTGCATGTACCAATGGGCTTGAGCATTTTATAATGGACCTCGGTGATAAAACCGTGAAGCATGAGTAGATGTAGTTCTCGGCATATTTGTTTTTCGACCAACTTCACGTTATCGATCTGTGAATCTGATTTAAATTTAGCAGAGTCTGAGAGGATCACGTTCATTTTGGTTATGTAGTCCTCCTTATTCATGATTACAACACCGGAACCTTTGTCTGGTTTGGAGATTGTTATTGTGGAATTGTTCTTAAGTTCCTTCAATGCTTCCCTGTGCTCATTCGTTAGACAAGATTTTTGGTTGATTGGAGTGTTTGCAAATTGCTGGGATATATCAACTAATTTGGCTTTGAACCATGCCTCATTCTCAGCTGATGTTGGAGTCAAATTTGAGAACTGGCTGTAGAGGTTTTCGAAATTGGCGTCCACCAAATTCTTGTCGATTCTTTTCGGTGGTACTTTGTAGTTTAGTCCCATTGAAAGAGCTTCTAGGTGAACCTTGTCAAGATTGAAGTTAGATAAGTTATGAACACGTTCTGTGAGATTTTCTGGAAATTCTGAAATCGTTCGGGTCTTTGATAGCGACCGGTTGAGTTACGTCCATGTTCGGTTCGCCGTTCTCTCTAATATACCTTTGCAGAAGTTTATTAGTTTGATATGGCAAATGATGGATAGTTGTTCAATAAGTGGTATGAAATGTGTGCAAGTTTCTTTGTATTGGTTTATTTTGTCAATACACGAGTCAATCTGAATTTGTGTTAACTTCCTCAGATTCGAACTTGTCATTCGCACTTTATTTCGTCGAAGCATTTTGTTATAAATCCATGGAAAGTGGTTGTCATTAATGCATTTATTTAAAAATTCCAACCTGACCTTTTCGACCATTAATTTACACTTATTATTTTAACAAATATTATACCTTTGTTGCGTAATTAGGAGTGGAATCTAGGACACACGTTATATCCCATTCATCAGCTGGATGTATGTGAACCCCAAAGTTGATGTTCACACTGAAACTTGAATCCATCATCTTCCCCTTCGAACACTAGCTCAGTGTCCACTAATTTACTGAGTCTAGATCTAATATAATTTATGACCGAATGCCCATATCAAGACATGTGGCTCACGGTATACGGTAATGGAAACTAACCAGTTACATTTCGAAATATGAACAATGAGAAATTTAAAAGCTTTACATATGCTACAGTGAAACGTAAACCAACATTTCGACTGTAATCTTGGTTCGGTATTTTAATGTCAGAGGTAAAAAAAATAAGAGTCATCAGACTCCAACTCTTTCATTCCAAAGAACTAAGTTCACAGTACAATCTAAAAGTGCTGGCTTCTAATTTGTGTAGAATAGTACGTATACACTAGTGATGAATAATAATTTAGCGAGAAACACATGACGAATCTGTCATAGATTTCAATGGTTTTGGAGCTGATTTCATTTTGTAACGAAAATCACCAAAATATTTATCGACTGAGAATTAAGCGAATATAATTTTTTTTTGATATGGTTAAAAATTTGCATGTATTAAATTTTCTTTTCATTTAAAGGCTTAATTCTATGAGTATCCACTCTAAATTGTCATCGAAGAAAATATTACTACTTTTTCATAAATTAATTTTTAAATCTAACTCGCAAGTTATAAATTTCAAATATCTGAACTATGTGTTCTCTCTTCTCTTACATTATTACAATTGCGAGAAATTTGATCAGTCGTCAAACATATATAAATGTCAATGAGGGGTTGTGGAGATTATTGAATTTCATGAAATCATGAACTGATCTAAGTTAGATAACCATCAAAAACATGGAAGGATTGGACGGCCGTTTCGTCCTGCCATAGGACTCCTCAGCATTTCCAATCTACAACCTGAAAGCCGGGACTCGAACCAAGGGCCTTTGATATGGAGCACTAATGTCTAACCTTTAGGCTACTGAGCTGGTACCCAGCAGTGTACAAGTTCACCTTTAATCAGTCCATGATATTACACGACCATCTATTATCTTCGAGGGTTACCTTTCTCACATCCGACATGGTTTAGCTACACTGGTCAAAGCCTCTCACTAGAACTCTGTAAATTTCCTTTCAAAGCTAGTCACTGATCACAACATATTAATTGTCAATATAAGGTTGTAGAGATTGAATTTCATCAAAAGTTATATATATATATATATATATATATATATATATAAGGTTGTTACCTTCACCCACTATAAAATATCTGTAATCTTTATAGTTTTATTTGTGTACTTAAAGGCTGATATCCTGCGGTGAATCAAACTTTTTATTAGTACTGCATTGAATCAGGCAATAATAACAAGTAATGTAGTTTATTTGATTTCCTTTTCCAACGAATCTTGATAAACAGTAGGCTGGTTAACTTATTATTCAGTAACTTCCTAAGATATGACATAACATTGTCTGTACTTTTTGTGAAATATGCTGACATTTGCGAATGTCCGACAGTTTAAATAACCTTGACCTAATTTATAGTTTATATTATTTACTATCCTATGGTCGACTAACTCAATAAGTAAACACAACATGACGTAAACAAATTAAATGTTACTTACGATGATGGATTTACGGAGGTTTTTTGAATTTTCCGGACTGATCTTAATAAAATAACCATTGGAAATCAGGAAGCACTGGACAACTATTTCATCCTAGTATGAAACTCTTCAGCAATGTGCATTAACGATATCGTGCAATACACAGTAATTGAATTCAGTGTTAATCGGTACTCGCGGATTCTGTTCCTTGAGGATATACTGTTTACCTGTATTGAAAGGAATTTGTATCCATTCAGTGTACTTAGTAAAGGGTGTATATTATTTAAGTAAAATTTATTCAGTAGCTTTTGGTTTTATGGTTAGTAATACTCTCTTCATGTCGAAAATTCACATTTTAACTAATCAATTCTCTATTGAACATTTACAGAAAATAATTCAACCAATTGTAGTATTATAAGATTCTATAAAATTGATAGTCCATTTAATTTGAGTTGTAAACATCTTCGATTTATAATAGATGTTGGATAATACAAGTTATGTAGAACTTTATAAAGATCTTGTAAATAATATATCTCTTGTTTAAAATGAAATTAAAATCAATTTTCTAAGTGAAATAAAAGGACTAAGAAGTTACATTACATTCTTTTACTCATTGGGATTTTTATTATTCAACATTACTTCCGTTTTTTTTTATAAAAAATTCAATATGACTATTCAGGGTAATATTTGTTTTATTTTTCAGTGTGATATTTTATTCGGTATGACATTAATTTATCTGAGTGTAATGTTTATTCAGAATACGATATTCTTGTATTAAATTAATATGAATCATGCTCAGCATGACTCCCAGTATGTGGTTTGTTATAACTCTAGCTATATGTGATTTAATCCTAATTAATGATCAAAATGAATGTGCAATCAATATATTACTTACTTACTTACTTACTTACGCCTGTTACTCCCAATGGAGCATAGGCTGCCGACCAGCATTCTCCAACCCACTCTGTCCTGGGCCTTTCTTTCTAGTTCTATCCAATCTTTGTTCATTCTTTTCATGTTTGTCTCTATTTCTCGGCATAATCAATATATAAATGAGTGTATTTTCAAGTAGGGTCGTCATGGTGTTTTCGGTTTAAAAAATATTCACTTGAACCAGTCTTCTTGTTCTTAGTTCGTGTCGTAGGAATTACAGTGGTTTCTCGTTTTACAAATAGAATTAATAAGCGATTCTGACATTACAATCAGCGACAACCAGACATAACAATTGGCGACACAGTCATAACAATTGATGACCAGCCATAACACTGAATTAAATGAAACTATGATTTCTGGTATCTAGGATAGTTTTAGGTGTCAGTTACTTCATATATATATATATATACACCTCCAACCACCATCTTATCTCAATATATATAGTGCACTCAGTGTCGAGTCACCTAGACTGGTGGCCACATTGTAACTTGGTCGATAGCATTCGATCAGCACTAAGAAGGACTTGACACGCATGACATTGATCACCACCTAGTGATCAATCAATTGTGACTCAATAACATATTTTATAAATGTTTTTAACCGTCATTATCCCCTAACCATGTTTGATCACGAAAGTTGTTTATCAATTTGACTGTTACGAATTTTTAAATTTATCATATTTAAATTACATCAATTTTAGTATATTTGTCTCTCGTTTTTCCGAAGAATCGATACCGACGGTAATTTTTCAATCACTGAAATGTTACCGTTTGTGTTTTCTCGTATTTAAGATTGTAACAATTTGTAAATCTTTTATGATAGCATATCATTACCCATAGTTAGTATTCATAAATGTGAAACACTGAGATTTATTGGAATATTTACACAATTGAAAAATAAATGTTAGGTTGGTTATCCTTTTGCAGTGTTCAATAAAAATGTAATATTTGTCATTTCCGAGCATTTTTCCGTTCATTTAGTGGTTCAGTACTGTATCTAAGGGTGTAATTTTCACTGGGGATTTCATATTAGCCACTCAAAGTCACCTATATTTATCTTCCATGAACAAGAAATTGTAAAGTATCCCAATTTAGCAGATTAGAAAGGTAAAGAAATTGAAAGTTTTATCCTGAAATGAAATCCCTTGTAGAAATAATGCTTTTATATGCGGCATACGCTCACTAAATGAGCGGTAAATTACTAAGTAGTATGCAAACATTGACCATTGAAAGGGTAATGCGCTACAAACTAGTGAACACGTATACTGTCCCAAAAAATATGTGATGCAAACGTTTGATCAGTCCTCCTTAACTTAAACTCCAAGTACCAGAATGACTTTTTGTTCAAATCAATACATTAGAACATGGTAACTTTGTTTCTGATGTCCTGTTATTTGCTTTTGCTTTAAATGATTAGCCTAAAATTGAAAAATAAGATCGTATATTAATATAATTTACAATCTAAACAGTAGGTTTCATATGCGTTTTAAGCTTAGCTTTCTGCACATAGTGGATTTGTGTATGATTTAAAGTATTGTATTGTATATCAAATAGTTGATTAACTTGCTAACATATAATTTCTTTCCGGAATCAAAAGTTACACCATACATTTCAGTTTCATTTTTCAGATCGACTTTTCACTTGGATAATTTTGTGGGAGCGATATATATTACTAACCAACATAAAGATTTGTGTAAAACTCATTTCATACGACGATTTTTACTATAAATGAAGGTGTTTAGATAGAAAATATTCGTCTTGTTCTCTTAAAGTGAACATGAACACTAGAGACTATTGATCATGTTAAAGAATGTAAAAAATTGTGTCATTCAAGGTTATCGTGAGTTTGAAATGACTAAAAATGTATGTCTTAAGTGATATTATAATGATGAATAGGAATAAAGAGAATTAAATTTTGATTTAAAAGGTGTATTGGATATTTTGTCAGTTTTAACTGACTTTACTGAAGGTAGTGATTTCAGTAATTAGATCAATGGATACTTTGTTGTAATACTTTATGTTCTTTACTGGATATTTTCTCATAGCCAATTTAGAGAATATTGTTAACAAAAGGCCATACAGTTGTTCAGACGTCTGCTTTCATTTTAGGAAATCAACTAAGATTTTTCATCGTTAACATTATTCAAATATTGGCTACAGTTTTGAAGTGGTATGATGTTGTTTAAGGTTTTTCACTGGTATTTCAATTTCTTAAAAACGGGGATGATGAAATAGAATTTAGTTATACTGAGTATAAAGCTAATGTTGACTGACATTCATCCCATTGATTAAGGTAACAGATTCAAAGGCATATTTTGACAAAAAGAAAGAAGAGAGAGTCCTATTTTTATTCGCTGACGGTGAAAATCTGATTGAGTAAAAGCAATCTTCATACGTTGTAACTAATTTTTCAACAGTAGTCGTGGATGATGCCTCTGTAGTTCTCATATTTGCTCAGATCGAACATGCTGTATATTGATAATTTAAGTAACGTCCCATAATTTTCTGTATATTATCAATTGTCTCTATAACTTTTGCAACAGCTATCATTATTTTGATGTGGATATATTTGGTCCATCACAAACTACCTAACTTTTGTCTTCATGGATTTATTTTGTATTAGAGAAATGTAGTGGTTTTATTTCATATATTTTTAAAGAATGCACGCTTTGTTTAATCTGTCAGTGGATTAACTATTGGCACATGTCCTTCTATCATTGTTTAAATGATATATCATTGCTTTCATCTAGCTATAATCTTGGGCTCTCGTAAAATATACTTACTAGTGGAGCTGATTGATTGATACTTTGATCTTGATTGGCGGTATCGAGTTTTGTTAGTTCAACCTTTATTTTTGTGCCGTGGCTGAATAAAAAGACGTTGGATTCATACAGTTAGGAGTATCTAGTCTTTTGATTACTTTGTTATTTTAGTTAGATTTCGTAACTTCCAGCCTGGATTGGTTATTGAGTTTTTGTCAACGTTTCTACTCCATCAAACAATAAAATTTTTCAACCAGTAAACCTGTTTCATCCCATCAGTTCTCTGAAATTTAACAACATGCTCTGACTTGCTTATTGGTCGACTAACTTAATCGTACGCCTAGTCGTAGCAACGTTGTTCCACAAATTTTCATATATAGTTATAGATTTTGGACGGTCTGATAGCAGTCTTTGAGTCTTTGAGCATGAA
The DNA here is from genome assembly GCF_000237925.1 of Schistosoma mansoni. Taxonomy (NCBI): domain Eukaryota; kingdom Metazoa; phylum Platyhelminthes; class Trematoda; order Strigeidida; family Schistosomatidae; genus Schistosoma; species Schistosoma mansoni. The sequence goes on along the minus strand of NW_017386015.1, from coordinate 5,803 downwards.
GGAGTCATTCCGAATGTTAGTATTTTGGAGTCATGCCTAAATGAGTTTCAACTATGATTAAGGATTACCAATAATTTAATTACTACTTCAAGATAACTAATATTCATTCAGATCCTGAGTTTTGTTTAGACATAAAATAAAGATCTCAATTTTCTTATTGTTAAGAGGTGTGAGAGAATAGTTTCTTTATAGCGAAGATAATGCTGTCCGAAATACAATGATCAAAACCTTAGTCGAATTCTGAGTAGTTATTCATGTCGTATTTACTTTTTAGTACTGAGTAAGTTATGTCTACCAGATATCTCTTTGGGCACTGTAATAAGTAGGTCGACTTTGTTTAACTTTAGATGGCCAAAGATATTTCTCAGAAAGTTCTAGTTTGAAGTTTCGTTGTTAGTAGAACTCATCAACGAGAAACATCTGTTAACTCAGTCGGATTGATGGCTTTTTGGATATCTTTGTCACATGCAAAGCAGATACATTACTAGAAAGCTGCTTAGATCAACAACAATATGACAATAAAGAGCTGTTGTTGATTGTCTGAAAGCCTGTTATCCTTGGTGCTGATCTTCTATGTCATAACTGGTATGCGTGGAACACCACTTAAACTAAGTATAGTGAAAAGTCCAATTTAGTCATTTAGTACAAAGAACTAATAGGAAGTGGAAAATTCTATTCGATTGGTTTTAAACCATGGATATATATATATATATATATATATATATATAATTTTAAACAATGAAATAATACTCATAGAGTAGTTGAGTTACATATCAATTGTATAATGTCACAGTGATCATTAGATAATTTTTAGTAATTGGAACGAAGAGGATTATCGTAATCAAAGTAATTAATAGTAAAATTTAACAGTTGCTTTGTTGCATAACATATAAAAAGGATTAACAACCATATCAGTTGTGGGACGCTACCCACAGAAGATAATAGATGATCGTGCAATATCGTTGATTAGTTGATATTAGACATTAACACCATTGAGTGCTGCACATGTTTGGTAAATGCTAATTCTGTGGAAAGTTCTACCCATGTAATTCATGTATGTTTCGTAATTCTAAATTATTTAAATGTGGTAAAACTGGACACATTCAGTCAGTTTGTAATACTATGGTTCAAAGCTCTGAAACTAATGCTAAAATTTGTGATTGTGATCCTACTAAGTTGGATGCTTCTAATGACCACTTATCTTTATCTAAGACTTCTAGAAGCGGTATGGAGTCATATAACAGCCCAGAGTTGAATGAAACCCAGAATCATTGTGAGACAAAAGTTTCCAATCAACCAAATTCTTGTCAGATTTCTCGTGTTATTGTAGCAGATATGGTTGATCATAATGATTCACATATTTCTGATGAAATTTATAACAACTCTGAGAATGAAATGTTGAATGACTCAAATCATGATCAAAAACAAGATTCGGTTTTGGTAGATGCTGATTTTTCTAATGATCCATTATTCTCTAATGAAACTGTCAATAAATTCGAGGGAAATATTTCAGAGAAATCAAATTCTGATGTCATATCGAATGTTATTCGTCGTCACAATGGATTTATCTCTAATGATATTCTTAATGAATGTGGCAAATATGTTCCGAATGAGTTGAATTCTAGTCACATTTCTGATGTTACTGTATCACATGTTGAATATTCCAATGTGTGTTAAGTAGGATCCCTAGTCAGTGGTATGATGAATCAGAGGGAATAACAAGTTCTCCTGAAGCAATCACAGAACCTGTAAGCCCGGGTATGGAGTTTGCACAGGCAGACAGTTCAAATCAAGTCTAAGATTACCCTAATGAGTGTGAGGCAGATGCATGTTTTCCACTCGATTGTTTCGTAGGCGAATCAAGCCTAGATAAATTACATGAGTTAATTACATATATCAATGCATATCTATCTGTATATTCTAATACGAATAACAAAAAGAATATGTATCATAATTTTTATGCAAGTCAAAGTCATATGATATTGTGCCTCAAATTACGTGTCAGTGTTTATCCCCACGTACTCACATATAATAATCGGAGCGTGAGATATAAGACGATAACGCAAATCGGAAGCGTCAAATTGGTCATAACACTGCAACGTAGGGACTCTACATTATTTCGTGGGAGAGGGTAGTGTTGGAAAGTCTATGATTCAAATTCTAGATACCAGTGGTTTCACTAACTTCGCCTGTAGCTCTTCTAGAGTTACTGCCGGTCCCAAGCCCGGGTAAAGGAGGAGGGTTGGGCATGGGGTTAGCGACCCCATCCCGTAGAAAAGCTAACTCGCTAAAAAACGCTAACCAGAAAAATTAATTCAAACCATTTAAACTCTGTCCTGGGAGTTGAAGGAAGAATTATGACGCCTCATGATGAAAGCTGAAATTCTTCGGAAGTCACGAGGCCGATGCCCCTTCTAACAACCAGGGCAACACTCTTTATAGGTACATGGAACGTCCGGACAATGTGGGAGACCGAGAAGACCAGTCAAATAGAAATGGAAATGAGAAGATACAACTTGGCAGTACTCGGAATCAGCGAAACCCATTGGACACAAACTGGACAACAAAGGCTAGGTATGCGAGAGATGCTGCTGTACTCCGGTCACGAAGGAGAAAATGCTCCACACACTCAGGGAGTTGCTCTAATGCTGTCCAAAGAAGCACGAAATGCACTTGTGGGATGGGAATCTCATGGACCAAGGATAATCAAAGCATCATTCAAAACAATGAAGGAAGGGATCACAATGGACGTTATCCAATGTTATGCACCCACCAATGATAGCAAGGACGATGATAAAGATCAGTTCTATGAAAGGCTGCAATCAATTATAGCGAAGTGCTCACGGAAGGACCTCACCATTCTGATGGGAGATCTAAATGCTAAAGTCGGAGTGGACAACACAGGATATGAAGATATGATTGGACGACATGGACTAGGAGAGAGAAATGAAAATGGGGGGAGATTTACAAATCTATGTGCATTCAACAAATTGGTTATAGGCGGCACAATATTCCCACACAAGCGCATACACAAAGCTACATAGATCTCACCGGACCACACCACAGAGAACCAGATAGACCACATCTGTATCAACAAAAAATTCCGGAGATCAATGGAAGATGTGAGAACCCGGAGAGGAGCTGACATAGCTTCAGATCACCACCTGGTTGTGGTCAAGATGAGACTGAAGCTAAAGAAACACTGGACAACTGGACAAACAGCACTGGAAAGAAGGATACCTCATCAAGATACCAAAGAAAGGCGATCTGAGCAAATGTGAGAATTATAGAGGCATCAGTTTGTTATCAGTACCAGGAAAAGTTTTCAACAGAGTGCTGCTCAACTGGATGAAAGACGCAGTAGACGCCCAACTTCGAGATCAACAGGCTGGATTCAGGAAGGATCGGTCGTGCACGGACCAGATTGCGACACTACGGATCATGGTTGGGCAACCAGTTGAGTGGAACGCATCACTATACATCAACTTAATTGACTATGAGAAGGCGTTTGACAGCGTGGATAGGAGAACATTATGGAAACTTCTTCGACACTATGGAGTTCCTGAGAAGATTGTCAACATTATCCAAAACTCATACGATAGACTACAGTGCAAAGTGGTGCATGGAGGACAGCTGACAGATGTATTTCCAGTAAGGACCGGAGTCAGACAAGGCTGCCTACTCTCCCCATTCCTCTTCCTTCTGGTGATTGACTGGATTATGAAGAATTCGACATCTGAGGGGAAATACGGAATACAATGGACTTCTCAGAATCAATTAGATGATTTGGACTTCGCAGATGACCTAGCCCTCCTCTCTCATACACACGAACAAATGCAGATGAAGACAGCAAATGTAGCAGCAGCCTCTGCATCGATATGCCTCCACATTCACAAAAGAAAAAGCAAGATTCTCAAACGCAACACGGAGAACACCAACCCAATCACACTTGATGGCGAAACTCTGGAAGAGGTGGAAACATTCAAGTACCTGGGGAGCATCGTTGATAAACAAGGAGGATCTGATGCAGATGTAAAGACGAGGATTGGCAAAGCAAGGGCAGCATTTTTAAAATTAAAGAACATATGGAACTCAAAACAACTCTCAACCGATTTCAAGGTCAGAATCTTTAATACGAACGTCAAGACAGTCCTACTGTATGGAGCTGAAATGTGGAGAACTACTACGACCATCATCAGGAAGGTACAAGTATTTATAAACAGTTGTCTACGCAAACTACTCAACATTCACTGGCCGTATACTATCAGCAACAGCGTTTTATGGGAGAGAACAAACTAGCTTCCGGCTGAAGAGGAAATTAGGAAAAGACGTTGGAAGTGGATCGGACGTACATTAAGGAAATCACCAATGTGCATTACAAGGCAATCCCTAACTTGGAATCCGGAAGGGAAGCGGAAATGAGGAAGGCCGAAGAACACATCACGCTGGAAAATAGAAGCAGATATGAAGAGGATGAATAGCAACTGGAAAGAACTGGAAAGGAAAGCTCAGGACAGAGTTGGATGGAGAATGCTGGTGGGTGGCCTATGCTCCTCGACGAGGAGTAACAGGCGTAAGTAAGTAAGTAAGTAAGTAAATGATTTCACTGCACAACCTAAATGGTGATTGTACACAATTCCAATTTCGGTTGTTAATTCTAATACTAACGAGTACATTCTAGATAACACAGTATTTGTCCAATATACTGACTGACAGACACAGGATGAACTCAAGAAGATGACGTACAGATACTTAGATTGCAATTTAAGCTGTGGCGGGAGTGGTGGTGGTGGTACAATTATTCCTTCGTACTTGATGAATGCTTGATTCCGAATCACAAATACAACAAATTCGCTCGTGTTTATCTGGTACTTTGTAGTGACCTGCTTTTCTCGACGAGAACGCGATTGATGTAATGGAAACAATTATTATTATAACCAGTTGTACCAGTGATTGTTTTACCGTACTCGTTGCTGTTTAACTGTATCAAAATCACTTTTCGTTCGGTCGTCCGCCTTGTTTGGTTCGAACTTTCTTACGCTCTGCCCTTATTGCCTGTACTAGTTGGTACGTCTCGGTATTCTTTCGATACCACGAGGTCGCCAATAAATATACTTTATGTGGACCAGTTAAAGTTTTCTGGTTTGCGAGTTATCAAGGGAACCAAGTCGTTTTTGGGCACGTAATCTTATTGTAGTGGTGACCATAGTCAATCGAGACTTGACGCCATCTACAACTTCTTGATTAAATTTCGTTATTTCTGGGATTCCTGGTTTGTACTATAATTCAAGTACTCCTGATTATCAGAAGAATCCTCCCTTTAAATAACTTTGGTGGAGTCTCCTTAGTCACATAACTTTTTGGACATTCCTATGTTTTAGAAGAAATGTATCTACTGTCCTATCAAGTCCATCAAACGTTGAGGCAGAAATGGAATTTTCATAGTTGAAACCATGAGTCGATTGAAGCTAGATCACCATAAAAAACCTGGAAGCACTGGACAGCCGTTTCGTCCTATTATGGAACTCTTCAGCAGTACGCATCCACGATCCCGCACACGCGAGATTCGAACCCATGACCTACCAGTCTGGGGCTGGAGCCCTTAACCGATAGACCACTGAGCCGGCATTCAACAGTGTTAATGTTAATGATTTCAACTATGAAAATACTGAAATCTCCACAAAAACCCCTTCTGATTATAATCATATACTCATTAGCGACTGACTTCAAGAGATATGTCCTTGAGTTCTAGTGGGAAGCAGTGGCCAGTGGAGTTCCACCAAGTCTGTTGTGACATAACAAC
>NW_017386014.1:314690-324595 GCF_000237925.1 Schistosoma mansoni | reverse complement strand
CCAGAATAGGATGAAATGGCCGCTCAGTGCTTCCAGGTTTTCCATGGTTGTTCGGCTCAATTGAACTCAATGGATTTCAATTATAGAAGAATAAACTGCAAAACAAGTTACGTAATACGGAATATTGATCGATAGAACAAATTAAGTAATAATCTTATGCAATTATTTATTAAAAGTGATTACATAATCTCGTAAGAAACAAAATGTAACTTGAATTGTCATTAAGGTTCATTTGATTGAACTTGTATCTATCATCAAAGTAACAATAAAGATCATGTACAAATACTTCATAAATGAGGGCATGAATTCTTGCATAAAGGTTCTGCTGACTGTATATATGACAGTTTAAAAGAAAAAATTATATTCATATGATTACTTTATAAGCTACTTATAAAGTTGGAGAGATATCGAATTCTATGAACTTTTCGTATTCACTTTTGATGCACAATATTCAGAAATGTAATGTATACTACTTATTTCGATAGATATAAGTAGTATGTGACAACGATTGGAAGTGGAATGTCGACAAACTGAAAGTTAAAAGGAATGAAATGAAGAGAATTGAGAAGAAAACTGAAAGTAATCAAGATAACAACAGAAATGAAAGAACAATCAAACTTGTAAGAGAAAATTCAAAGAAGATGCTCAAATAATGTATGATTTTAATAAATTACTATGTGATTGGTAGGTAGAGATGGATAGTGGCTAATAGTGCAATCCAGTTTGATGCGCTTTTCGTCCTAATGGGGATTCGTCAGATAGATGTACCAGCATCTCAGAGTTGATGTTCACTCTGTGACTTGAACCCAGTACCTTTCTCTTCAAACGCCATCATGTTATCCACTCGGCCACTGAGTCCTGAGTCCACTTGAATTAAGGCTATATCGAGGCATTACGCACAGTATACACATATGCCAATTAGAGACTGACCAGTTGCAGTCCCAACACATCGATGGGAAGATTCAAACAAACAATACTAAATGAATTTGCTATGTGATTGTGCATTAAGCAATAAATTGGTCTTCCTCACTTGACTTCGTTGCTCGTTTCGACACAGCTGTCAAATAATAAAGAGATTTTAATCACCAGGTAATTCTCAATTTCATATGAATGAAGAATATACTTTTCAATGAAATCTCTTCAGTTTCTACAATCATCTTATCTAAATGAATCATTCAAAAAGTTGATCAGATATAAGTCAAAAAGAATCGTTTACAAATGACAGTATGTAACCGTTCATCAATTGTCTTCAGTGAGTTCCTATCTCACAACAGACGTGGTTTGAACTCAACTGGTCACTGCTCCTCACTGGAACTCCTGGATATACCTCTCGGATGCCGGCTCAGTGGTCTATCGGTTAAGTGTTCTGGCGCAAGACTGATAGGTCTCGAGTTCGAATCTCGCGAGGCGGGATAATGGATGAGCAATACTGAGGAGTCCCACGATAGGACGAAACAACCGTCTAGTGCTTCCAGGTTTTCCATGGTGATCTAGCTTCAACTGGTTCATGATTTTAACTATAAAATTATTAAAATCTCCACAAAATCCCTTTCTGATAATATTACATTTCTATTCTGAGTAGTGTTCTTATAAAACATAAACTTGGATTGGAATCTGTTCACTGACAATTTACACACTACAATTCTTTAGATTGATTATCCTTCGAACTATAAATGTACACTCATTAAGTCTGGGCTTGACCATTTATGGAGGAGTAAATTCCAACTGAATTTAATCGTTTCCTCAAAACATGAAATAGACTACCTTTCACATTCACTGCTACAATCCAATATGAGGAAAACCCTAGTTACAGTATTCATAGTTCCATATAGAAAGGGATAAGTCACTTCTTCTTTTAAGTAAATTTTCGAGACTCTGTAATCGTTTGATGCATTCTGTCTTTGAAATAAAATTACTTTTTTTTCATTTGTTCGCTACATTAATTGTTACCTGTACTCCTAAATGGCCTTGAAATTACATGCAGCCATGACTACATGCCAATTCATCAATGAAATTATAGGGTTATTAAATTTTCAGATTATTGTTTTTTAATGAGTATAATTACCTTCGTCAGCTGCTTTACACCGAAACTACTTTGGTTAATTCAACTAATTTAAACAAAATCTATCCAAAGCTATAGGTGATAAAAGAGCTTATTAACTATATTATGGCAAATCTATTGGAGTCATTTTTATGGTTAGCGTCTTGACAAATGTCAAGATAGTTCTGCTGTATGCGGCGGAGACGTGGAGAACTATGAAATCCATCATCCAGAAGATACAGGTGTTTATTAACAGTTGTCACACTACATCAATAGGGGGACATAAAATTACCCAGATGACTTAGGCTATTCTAAGAAGCACTAGTTTCAATTATAGCAAACGAGATTACAGATAAAAAAATAATTCGAGAAAAAATGGTTGATTCACAGAACATAAGGTATTATTTCAGAAGGTCAAGATCGAAGGGGTGACAAAGAGTGGATCTGACAGCTTACTGATCACATTAGCGTGTCTTTAGATACTAGTTATGATAATCTAAAGTTGTCAATATGACCCACATGAACAGTCAGTGATTTCATGGACTAATGCTGTGTCTCGGTTTGATTACTCTTAGTGTCATTCCTATGTGTTCATGCCCCAACACCATCACCAAAGAAAACCATATCATCCTTGTGGTCAAAGGTGAGAAATGAATCCTCTGGTAGCAGATAACGCTCTGAAAGTTGGAAGAGGATTTTAAGATGGTGGTTGGAGGTGGTCAACAGGAAACTCTGGACTCGGTTTTCGTGCTACTTGGCACTCGTCAGTATGGTGTACCTGTAATCTTTAGGGAACTGGTGCTCCCTGACGGATTCGATCACGTGTCACTCAGCTTCACAGTCAGCGACGCCACCACTGAGCTATTTGGGACGCAAACGACCTGCTGTAGGACTGAGATGTAGTCACAATTGATTGATTACTGGATGGTGATCGATAGTATTCGATCAGCACTAAGAAGGACTTGACACGCATGACATTTATCACCACTCAGTGATCAATCAATTGTGAGTAGAGGATTTTATTTTTCAAAGGACGTCTGTAAAGAGGTTAAATAAAATAGGGTAAATCAACAGCCTCAATAAACGCAGGTTGATGTTATTAGTTTCGATGACATTTTGTCGTTAACTCTTATATGACCAATATTGTTCAACTACAAAGCCTTGACGAGGTTTACATATTTCTCTGGTAAACCTCGTTACAAAACCTCTATCAAAGAAGACAAACTTTATCTCAGGGTCAAGACATGAAACTATTGTAGCACATCGGTAGGATCAATATTAGTATGTATTTGATTTATCCCGTTGACTATACAGAGGACTGGATATTGATCAATCATTGAGGAGTTGTATATCTTGTACCCTAATATAGCTGTAACGTTACACGTTGCTAATGCAGTAGACTAATTAAAATTCAGTCATCAATATTGATAAGAGGACTGTTCAAGTATGACTGAAAAATCATGCCCATTTCATAAGCCAGTAGCAAATTGGACTCAGCTACTCAATGAATATCACTTTAGGTATTCTCAGCAAAAGGTACTGGGTTGAAGTCTCTGTGAAAATACCAACACAGGCACAAATACATCTAGCTGATGAGTTCGAAATAGGATGAAACATGAATCTTACATTATGGTTTGATTACTCTTACACCATATAACAATCACAACCTCGAAATCTACATTTCATTTCACTCAATTCATTGAAAACAATGAAGTAATCAATGTTAGACAACCAAGCTGTGGATGCCCATTTCATCTTTTCATAAGACTCGTTAGAAGTGTACATCCATGATCTCTCATATGGGACATTTTAACCTAGGACCTTCAGTTTCACATGCAAATACTTAACCTGTAGACTACTAACCTGGAATCTATCGGTATTAATCAAATTCAATCATCAACAAAGTTACATTCCAGTTTAATCCCTTTGTGCTTCCTTTCAACCCAATTCTACTACTACTTCATCCTCTTCACCAATCCCCGATCCCCATCATCACAAATAAAACAGAAAGATCAATCAATTTGAATATATCAATGTGTATTGCTGTGTAGTTTGTAAATGATTCATGTAAAGAAATACTTTGAAGATATAATTCATTATGGTTCATCATTTTAATTTGCTTTGACTGGTGGAATTTCATCGAGATCATTCCAATTTGTATTCAAAATATACGTGAACTGTTCATTCTATGATTATAATATAGAAATGAATAAATATATTAAAAAACATGGTGTCAAAGGTATAAGAATATTGATTATTATCAGAATGAGGATTTGTGAGAATCGATCTAAGCTAGACAACCATTGAAGCATTGGACTGCCATTTCGTTCTAGCATGAGACCCGTCAGCAGTGCGCATCAACGATCCCTTACGGGGGACTCAAACTCAGAACCTTCTTTCTCGCGTTAAACCTCTAGATCATTGAGCCTGCATCTTACGGTGTTGAAGTATAACTTTAGTCGATTCATGATATTACGCAACTCATCATTCATTGTCCAGGGTGCATAATTGTTTCCACCTGACACGGATTAGACTCCACTGGTCACGTCATTTTACTAAAAATCCATAAAATCCATCTTGAAGCTAGTCACTTGTGTGCAAGATCATGAAAGTCAATCAACTGATAGATTTTATTATTCCGTGTTCATCAACGCTCGTTAGAAGGATGAATCTCTAATCTTGAAAAATTTAGATATGACACTCAAAGCCATGGTATTCATTGTCACAGATTGAGATGTTAAACCGAATTATTCAGTCAGAGTTTAACAAGCAACACATCATTCTGATTGTTCAAGAGATTACATTATGACACAACTGTACATATGGAATGTTTCAGTCTTCTAGTACATTATTTCTGTTCTAAAATATTCAGTATTAACATCACTAACTTTCAGAAGGGGTTTTGTGGAGATTTCAGGATTTTTCATAGTTAAAATCATGAGTCAATTGAAGCTAGACCATGATCGAAAACCTGCAAGCACTGGAAGGCCGTTTCGTCCTATTATGGGACTTCTCAGTGGCAGTGGGCATCCAAGATCCCACACTCGCGGGACTCGAACCCAGGACCTACCAGTGAACGGTTGCTCAAACATCGTGGATTGGTTGAAGTTAGACATTAACACCGTTGGATGTCGGTCGGCTCAGTGGTCTATTAGTTATAAGTGCTCCGGCGCGAGACTGGTAGGTCCTGGGTTCGAATATCGCGAGTGCTCGATTGTGAATGCACACTGTTTAAAAGTCCATTAGTGAGTCGAAACGGCCGTCCAGTGCTTCCAGGTTTTCGATGGTGATCTAGCTTCAATTAACTCATGATTTAAACCATGAAAAATCACTAACATTGTTGCGATGTGATGAAACATATAACATTTTAGGGAATAGAGAAGGATCACTTGTTTCAGCATTGTGACTACATTTTGGTGATGAGCTCCAACATAACTTATGTCTTTGAGATTACTGGTAATCGCCTTCGACTGTCTAACGTCAAAATAAATTTCAAGTCAGACATAGATAATGGCTGTTATAACTAACAGAAAATATGGCCACAAGTAACAATATCTTGAAACTAATCTTTCTGTAAATCGTTACTCCATTTATTACTAGACTGTTGCTAACTCCTATTTCTTTCTATTTGGAGACTGTTTCATTAGATATCTTGGTTACAAGTAAAAGTAATTTTATTTATAACAGACTTCACTACAGTCAATAGAGTGGCAAAGTCTAGGACGTCATTTTGCAGATTTTCGTCTTCGTATGATTCATCGTCAGAAGAAGTAGAGTCTTGAACATCTACTGCTCCAACTAATTCAGTCCAACTAGCTGGTCACATGAGATAACGATGATCACTACATCCAACATCATACTGCGGTTGGATCATTTGATTTCCTATAGTTGTGAAGATCTCGAATGAATGAACTTATACGCATTTATGGTGAGATCAAATCCTGGACCCACAGGTTACACTATGACGTCGACATTGTTGTTCGAGTGATTAGCATGTTTTAATTTACTTTATTGTTCCCAAATATTTCTGGAGTATTGAAATCGATAAGTTGTAAATATTTATGCAGCATAAGAGTTTTTTTAGACGTATTATCGGTTCTGATGTAGGCTTGTTCTCTGAGCTGGTTGTTTTTTTTCGTGGAGCTTTCATCGTCCTTCTGAATGACATCATCAGCACAAACTTCGGGTAGAAGTACCCGAAGCATCCACCTGAGCTACAAATCTTCTCCACCATCTCAAAAGTAATATTGATTCACTTGAAAGTTTGATTTATTTAAAATCGATACTTTCAATTTATTTCCTTCCGAAAAACAATATCGATCTTTTTTGGGTGACAATAATCAAGATCACGTTAATGATTGTGATCACTGATCATTGATGAAATCCTTTATAAAACAAATCAGTTATGAACAGATAAAATATCAGAAAATTTTAAGCAAATTAACTTCAGAAGGAGTTTTGTGTAGATTTCAGTATTTTCATTGTTGAAATCATGAGTCATCCACGATCCCGCGCACTGCTGAGGAGTCCTATAATTGTACAAAATGGCCGTCCAGTGCTTCCAGGTTTTCCATGGTGGTCTAGCTTCAATTGACTCATGAATTCAACTACAAATTAATTTTATAAAAAGTACTTGAATTCACGATTAATTATCATGATAGACGTTTGACAAATGTTCACAGGAAGGATATGCATAACTCATGTTTTATAACAGGAAAAATGCTCTGATAAGGCCGATGGTCAGGAAAGTCCGACCTTCCTCTCGAAATGTTATTACATGGTTTCGTGTATAAAGACACTGTCAGGAAAGTCCTACTCATTGCCTTTTAAAGGCAATGGTGTTGTCTTTTTGCTACAGTATATTTTGTAATTCCATATGTATAAAATATCATCTTCGTTTCCTCTTGACCTCATTCTTTATCAGTTCAAGTCTAGTGAAATGCAATAGTTTAAGGAATATTAAACAAGTGCAAAAGTAACACTCAATTACTAAGGTACTGGGTTCGAGTCCCAGAGTGAACATCAACTCTGAGATGAAGGTACATCCAACTGACGAGTCCCAAATAGGACGAAGTGTCGCGCGTCAAACTGGATTCCACTGCTAGCCACTATCCATCCTTGCTTACTAGGTAGATAGTTTTGTTGTTTTCAGCTTTGTTCAACGCTGAGTTCATTTGTAAGAACTACTTACACTAAGTGTCAGTTCAATCAGAATACAAGAAAAACTACTTACCCTTAACTGACCAATTTTGAAATGTTCTCCATCAGATATTGTTACTCCAGCAACTAAATCAACCAAATCGATGGTATTTGGTAAATTGACACATGCATTCTTAATTTTTTGTAAACGTATTACATCAGGTGTAATTGTGGTATTAGGCAAATCGAAACTACGATTTCTTGTTCTCATTTTAATTGAAGACTATAGTTAAAAAGAATTCATGAGTAAAAGTTATTGTAACCAATTGAATAAGTTAAAGACTAACGACAGAATGAAAAACATTTAAGCACCTACACACTCTGTAGTTCCTAATTAATAACCTGATTGGTGAGTATTAATCAGTAAAGTAGAACAGTGACCTGAATAAACAAAGATGGATAAGATCTAGCAGTGGAATACAGGACGCGCGTTTCGTCCTGTTTGGGACTCGTCAGCTGGATGTACCTGCACTCTGGGACTTGAACCCAGTAACGTTCGCTCCAAACACCATCACGTTATCCACTCAGCTACTGAGTCCTGATAGCCACCTGCTTGTGTAATGAGGTGAAGTTATATTCACTTGATGTTGTTTACTTGTATCTTTCCATTGTTATTTAGGACTGTAATTGATCAGTCTCCTGTTTGCTTATGTGCATCCTGTGGGGATTAACTCGACATTGCCTGAAATCACAAGCTTTGTTCAATTTAGTGCTTGCTTAATTTTTCCTTATGAATTTTGATTAAAAACAATCCAGATCTATTCACATTTCACAGTAATAACGTAAATAACATTTCTTCAGTTTGTGTTGTCTATTTGATTCTACGGATTAAATCATATTTTGGTCATATCTGTCTACCAGTATAACTTTCGAAGGTTTATATTTCAATTGGATCCATATGACTCTATCATCATTACACACTGGATTTATTTATTTATTTAAACACATGAATATTGGTACAAGGAAGCACCAGATATATATGCGCCGCACAAATCTTATTCGATTCGTGTGAGGGCTGTGATACTGCCCAGGTGCCCAAACTGAAGCAGGTGGTTTGCTTAGGGGACCACACCCGAAGCCTGTGACCTAAAGATCTGATCCACAGGACAGTGGAGCATCGTGAGGAGATGCAGTCCCATGATAGCCAGTGATCAACGATTGATTCATACACCACTTGTTCCCTCAGGATACTGGAGAGCCCATGTGCACCATTGGTTTGGACTCAGTTTGTCAACTTCACTAGGTGAACTTTCCATGTCCACCAACCCGGTTAAAGCGCCGGACATTTGCTTTTCGTCCTCTCAATTTCGTAAACAACACATCTGCTCCGAGAAGGCAGTGAGTAGAACTTCCATGGCAGAGGCTATATACATGTGGCTATGTGAGAGTATTTCGAGAGGGAGAGCGGACTCTCCTCACTCTCGGCCGTACCAGGACATTTGGAGGCTACCTCACTGGATTACATAAAAGTATCTAGTGATTATGGATTGTTTAGTGATAAGATTTCATTCGAATATTAAGTCGATTACTGTTCAAACAGATCATCAGTAATTTCCTTAATTGTAATATTGATCAATGTGGGTACAAGCCACAGTAAGAGAATCAAGTTTTACCATTTCATATTCACTTTACTGATAACATTGTTTAATATTTCCATGTTCGAATTGAAACGAACTGAAGAGAAGATAAAGTGGAACATTAATGTCACCCTTCAAAGGAAACTCTAAATAAAAGACACACTTTACAAAAATAAATGCAATAGAAGATCGAGAATTATAGGATAAGACACAATATGCTCTATTACTGCGTATCTGTAGTCATATCACTCAGTCTTCATACCGAAATATCACCTTGCTAAAAGCAACAATCAACAATCTTATAGATAACCATGATTTTCTGGTTTCATCAACCCTATTATTATCTGGACATTGCTTGGTCATTCAGGATTTCAGTTGTCTCATCGGTTACTTTTACGTTTACATATCTGATTGATATTTGTTCATATCCAACTGTCACGGTTGTCTTTTTCAGGAGTATAGGCTGGTGTTATTGACAAGTCCCAGCTAGCATAAAGCCTTCTAGGTCAAGTTGATTATCACTTACTTTACTATTTATTCTTATGCCAAATTGATTGTTAGTTGTACTGTTAGAATATGACTTTGATACAAAACGCCATTGAATTGGAATTTCATTTCCTAAAATATTATTATCAGTTCCATTTGAATGTGAATCAGTCGTGAATGATTCATCTTGCTTGTTATTATTGACTGGATATAACTTGGGTACACTTATTAGATTTCCTTCATCGTCAAAAACTAATTTTCCAGATCCATTTATTCGTTTGTTTTGTAACTACATAGAATTTTAAAAAATGTCACAATCAAATCTCAAAACAAAACGTTACTAAATTTGTTGAACTACTATCAAATAAATAAGTAGTTCGCGCTTTAATCTTACTATTGTGAAACTGCACTGAACTAAAATATCCAAGTTAGTTTTTCTAACATGTACTACGAGACAGAACAAGTGGCGTTTTGTAAAATATCTGTTATTCAATATGAAATCAAATACAATCATCAAATCGGCGAAACTAAGTGTTCACATTTCTATCCAGGTAGAAAAAAAGTGACTGGCTCTGTTGAGAGTATTTTAACCTTAGATCTCC
>NW_017386014.1:295770-314490 GCF_000237925.1 Schistosoma mansoni | reverse complement strand
AAATATCCTCCACTAGGACAATTCGATTTTATCCCTTAAATTTTTACAAATAACTATTTTCATATTTTATTACAAACTCCAGTTTATTCAATTCTTTACTATTGAGTATTTGAAATGAATGAAGATTGTAAAGCTACATGTGCCGTATGGGTTTTTTTTTCTGTAAATTGCTACAATCTCGCTAATTGCACCTAAAGAGTAAATATATTCTAAGCATAACTTTAAGTATACTGAGAATAATTAAAAGTCAGTTAGACTGAATGTGATTGACACTTTCCAAAAATAGAAACTTTTTCAAGTATACAGAAATGTTCGTCGCTCTTTTGAGGTTATCCTATTCAATGGTCAAAGGATCCTCAAAAAATTCAATGTCTATGTCGTAATTCGACATGAAGGTGTGTCTGAATTAGTATGCACGATTCTACTAATTCGGTCACTCTCATTAAGAATACAAATGGAAGGAATTACTCAGACGTTAAACCTACGCGAATATCGTCGTTTATAAACAGAGTCAAGAGTGCACCTTGTCGTAGACTCCAGGGAAAATATAAAGGATTCAAAGCTGAATAAATGCTTTGTGGTATCGGGGAAAAAAGCACTTTTATTTGTGAATGGATGGTGCCATGACGTTAGCCAGTTTGTTTTGGGGGCTTATCGGTCGTATGTATTGTAGACGTCTACGTGGTCATTTCCAGTAAATTCAAACATTTGATGCCTTCAAAACCAATATAGTTAACATCTTACTAACTACCTTCACTGCATAAGGAAAAGCCTATTCGACTGAATTATATACAAAAATGAAGAATATTTGAGCGAACAATTGCTTCTTCAATAACTTCATCATCAGGCTCTACAGTTATAAGTCCACAATTATGATGATACTTTACAAAGTCCAAAATGAGGCATGTATTAATGAATCTGACAATGTTATATGTTAAAAAATGGTGAACGTTTGCATCTGCTATTACGACATAAATATATACTTTATAGTGTTGAGATCGTGAGTCAATTGAAGCTAGACCACCATGGAAAACCTGGAAGCATATATATGCTTTCTAATTGTGTTATTTGTAAATTAGAAAGGTCATTTAATAATAAAGGTCGAAGTGATTTGTAATTAAGTGTCCAGTAACAATCGATATAATAGTAATTTAGAAAAAATGAATCATATACAACTTCAAGTGTTTGACTAATTTCCAAGTTGACTACTATCAATGAGCGATTCAAATTTCTTCGGATGTCCATCTAGACCTGAAGGCATCTATTTATTTTTAAGGTAACCGAAGGCTCAAACGTGATAAACTTATAGTTGCATTTATTCTACCTTAATTTAAATATAGAGTTAGGTGTCATTCAAAACTCTGCGTTATTCGATCTTATTTTGTTCGTCTCAAATGTAGTCTTATTTCGTTAATTTCTTGTCTTTCTACGCTTATATGACGTGTCCTTACCTAGAACGATACTCAACTACACACGGTCTCACTTTGACGCTTAATGGATCTTTCGTATCTCATTACCTCCATTGTGTCTCAAATCTAGTACTTACTTCGACACACACAATAGTCGTTAGATTACAAACATATATTCAATGGAATTTCTACCACTGTTATTTTCTCACAGCTCAAGTGATCGTATACCTTACATGTACGTGTCTCAACATAATCCATGAAATTCCCATAATTATATTTTAATAGGATAAGTTTAAAATCCATAACCGGTCAGTATAATTCTTCAAAAACCAAGTGATCATACTTACAAACGTACTTCAATAACGTAAGTCTTCATTTCATAGATACATAAATGGATTAATGACTGAATTCTAGTTTGACAAAAAGTCATTGTTGCACAAAAAATTAAATATTTTGTCTATATGACTACAAAATGATAAAGCAAATTACAATAAAGAACTCAAAATCAACGAAATAATCAAAAACTAATATAAACAACAAATTATCTACAGATTCTAATGAGAATGTAAAGAGTTCGAAAACTTAATCTGTGCTGTATAATGGAAGTATGTTAGTCTAACCAAATTTGGTGAATTATACAACACAGAATTATGCACACATGTCTCTAAATTACCGTTAATTAAGTTGTGGACGTCGAGCTTTCTGTTTGTCAAAACGTGCTCCCATCTCTTCAAGAATACGTGGTGTATACCTTACAACAAGTTTCATAGTACCTATAATGGAAAGGAGATTATTACAACTTGTTTGGTATGATGGTTCAAACTAAAAACACACTGCATAACAAGTGATTATGAGTATATTAAATACTACACGTAATGTGAATTAGAACAAGTATATATAGATGAATATTCTAGCATTGTGAAAACGTGATTATTAGATAATGAGGATAGTAACATAAAACTCTGTAACAATGAAAAATCACATGAATGAACAGAGAAAAAACATCTTAAAATCTACGGCACATTACCTTGTGCTAATTTCAAAAGTTCAACAGCTATTTCATGATGTTCACTTTCCACAGTAATTCCATTTACTGAAAGTAATTGATCACCACGTTTTAAACCACCATGACGATCTGCAACACTGCCAGGAATAATTTGACTTATGTCAATAGGTGAATTTTGTTTTTACCACCGATAACATTGAAATCTAGACATTCATTAGTTTTTGGTAGTTCTATAACACGTGGATTAGCGTGTCCTTCACTTGCGGCAAAAGCTGTAACAGTAGCTTTAGCTGTTGCACTTGCTTTCACCTAATAAGAATTTGAATAAAATGAAGAATAAAAGTAATTTATTTATTTATTTAAACACATAAATATTGGTACCAGGTATATATGCGCCACACAAATTTCATTTGATTTGTGTGAGGGCTGTGATACTGCCCAGACTGAAGCAGGTGGATTTCTTATGAGGCCACACCCGGAGCCTTCGACCTAAAGGTCTGATCCACGAGGCAGTGGAGCATCTTAAGGAGATGCAGTCCCATGGTAGCCGGTGACCAACGATTGATTCATACGCCATTTGTTCTTTCAGGATACTGGAGCCCATGTGCACTATTTGTTTGGAATGAGGGTTTCCCAACTACCCTAGGTGAACTTCCCGTCTTCGCCAGCCCGATTAAAGCGCCAGACATTCGCTTTTCGTCTTCTCAATTTCGTAAACAACGCCCTCGCCACGAAAAGCCAGTGAGTAGGATTTCCCTGGCAGAGGCTGTATACGCGTAGCCATGTGATGGCATTTAGAGAGGGAAAGCGGACTCTCCCTATCTTTGATCGTATCAGGGCATTTGGTTCCTCGCTTTCTTCCGGCCCACTTCTATACCATAAAACACTGTTGAGGTAGGCGCTGGTTGTGCAAGCCCGACACATGTCTCAACCACCATAGTTGATGAAGACTTACTACCTCTTCAATCAATTCGCCATCCTTACCTAGTACCCTTTTCCTAACCCAGACATTGCCTACTCCATGGTCTTAAAATATACGAGCAATGCTCTGAAGATACCTACAATCGAATACTAGTAACCAACCAATATCCTTTATTCCTAATAGGCGTTTCACGTTTACAGAGTAGAAAGGAAAAAACTGCTACATGGCAAACTTGTCCAATGGTTGAGAGTTTAGCTTATGACCAAATACATGGTAAGTAGGAGGTGCGAAATTACTGAACGTACATGCTGGAGCAATCTTTTGTAAAGTTTACAATTGGGTTGCAGACAAATGAAAATACATATTTCCGGTAACTTTTCATCAGGCCTTGCAATCATAAGTAGAAATATTTCATAGAACCATCTGATCATGTCCGTGATCAACAAAGGATATGTCATAAATGAACGTCTGTAAGGAATTATCACACAGAACCAGGATAGCAAAATGAATAGCGAGGAAGTTGAATCATTAGTAGTATTTACGATAGTGAATGAAACGGAACACAAGGGGGAATGAATTTACGGGACTTTAGATTTAAGTAAAAAATGAAGAACACAAATATTTACATCACAGGGTGATTTTGAGTCACGTCGACCAGCGTCTACAACCAGTGATCAGTAATAACATTGACTTCAACCAGGTAGTTTGCACCCACTCTCACCAAGATTTTAAACAAAATGTCAGTATCATGATCTCAATTCAAGGTTTGATCACTCCAAGGTTTATTCCAACTTACTCTTATTCCTGTCACCAACACGAGTCCAGATAGGGGATGATTGGACACATGTACCACACGTTTTTGTCACTCACCTGCAGCTTTATTGGAATACTCAGTAAAGTATTTTTTTATCAGTAATGCGGAACGACCAATGATTTTCTGTGATTGTGGCCGCTTGTTGATAGGCTCTGTAGCTATTGATAAAGGTACTGTCTTAAGTATACTTCAGTATCTCAAACCTAATAAGTCCGGTAGTCCTGTCCTGACTGTAGCCGCTACCTTGGCGTAGTGGTCAGGTTTGTCTATCGTGATGACCCAATCGAGCTATATCAGCTGGAACGTATATTCATGTGAGTCCTACCATGCCAGGCAAGTCGAGTGGAGAACAGTAAGACTAAAAGCAACAACTGAAGGTCCGAGGGCGACGTCGTACTGCTGGCTGTAGAGGGGTATTCGATCAAAGGTGTTTTCGAAGCATTGCTCGTACATCCTGGGACCACCGGGTAAGTAATGGAGTTGTTAGGAAACGAGTACTAGGTAATGATGGCAAATCGACTGATGAAGTAGTGAAACTCCATCAGTTGAGATGGCTGGGACACGTGTTACGTATACCCAACCACCGACTGCCCAGACGTGCAATGCTTTATGGTGTAGGAGTGGGTTGGAAGAAAGCTATGGGCGGCCAGATCAAAACGTGACACAAATCCATGAAGTCACTGACAAGTGGACTGAGCCATGTTGGTAGGTGTAGACTACCTGGTTGGGATTCGCGAGATGATAACAACCGATGGTTAGAGACCTCGAGCGACATGGCTCAAAATCGTTTCTAATGGCGAAGGTGCATTCACTCTTTGTGTTCTGCCAAATTTTAATTCTCTAAATTCCTCATGTCCTTATCCTTTTTCTCTTTTCAAATTTATCTCACTGCATTGTTCTCCTTGAATAACATCTTCAAACCCTAATCTTTCACATAATGCTTATACTCTCACTACCACTACCATTATGGGATTGGAATCGACAACTTCATCTCTGTGCTAATGTGGTATGGTAGCTCGAACTGATGCACGTACGTACAAAGTTCTACTCTGTGACTGACTGACTCAGGCACTGAAATTGACGCTGCGACTTTGAAATCCCTCAAACCCTTCTGGTTGGCTCGTCTATAAATTATAGTCTGGCCGGTCATAGACTGGATAAGCGACTTTCTCCATGATAGGAGAAAGAGAGTAGTAATTGAGGCTTAAAGCATTATATTTGTGTGAAACCCACAATATAGCAAAAACCATACTAACTTCTTCTGACCCATTGATACCAACAGTTGTGTATATATGCTTATAAACTTCACGAATCATGTCACAAAAGTCTGAGAGCAGTATTCACTGTAAAGCTGCTAACTTTGATGGTTTTATTTCAGGACATCTCTGAAGTATTTCCAACAGCCTCAACACTCTATTAATATCTAATATGTGAATATGAACAATTAACAATATACCTTGTGGTGGATCTCGGCAAAAGAGCTTAGCCAAGACATAACAATACGCACAGTTACCAATAATATACCAAAAAGAATTCACACTACAAACCTAAGCGTATATCTATGAGTAATGCAAAAGATAACAAATTACAGTTACAATATAAAAAAGTAACATTGAGCAACAAAATGGTAACAGTTATTATGAAATGAATGTTACTTTTAAGCTGCCTTCTGAGATAACAACCACAAGTAAGTTCACTTGATTAACAAAAGTTCCTCTGCATGTGATGGCATCAACAGTAAAATGAAGAAGATTAAATCCTGTAGTATTGTTTAATAGTGATCCGGAGCAAAGCTCCAAAGTAGTGTGGGATGGCCTAAAAGGATGCCACAATACTATTATAATCTTCAATCAAGGGCCGTGGCCAATAAAGCCGAAGAATGGACGGAGGAGAGAGCGCTTGTAACACGTGTAGTCAGCAGTCACAAAAGGGCGGAGAAGACCTGAAACCACACCACGCAATGTTGATCGAGAACTTCACACCAAGAGAGAACACGGAGTGGAAGCCATGAGCCTTTTATTTTCAAAATCGAAATTCGTGGGGGTAAGTACAGAGGGAAAAGCCATTTTACAAAATAGTCTTATGAGTCGTTTCGTAAGCCCAGTGTATGTAAAGCTTGCTCTTCTTCCTCCAAAGAGTCTGTGCTTGGTCGCCCTGCAATAGAAAGAAAATGGAATCTGTTAGCAACGTCATACTTGGCGATTTCAACTCCATTACATCATCCACTCTCTTAATGAGACACTGTCTTCAGTGCCTGGTCTCGGGCATGGATGTGCTGCTCCTCCTTCTGACGGTACCTCATAAAACCTAGTGGCAAGTGGTGGGTCGGCGAACGAAGCATCAGAGGAAACTGTCTTCCAATCCGGTTTTATTTGGTTATAGTGCACAGTTGCCACGTCATCCCTAACGATGTCATGGGACGACGTAACGACTGTATAAATTGGTCCCTGCACCCGACGATCGTACATGTCCTTTTGGTGTCCGTTAGCTTTGACAAAGTAGATGTTGACCAAGCGGTATGCATCAGCTAGGTGGTTATGGAGAGTACGTATGTACGGTACATGTTCATATTCTTTTCAGGGCAGTAAGGGCGTCTGTATCTTCTCTAGTAGGTATAATTCGTGCCCGAACACTAAAATAGCGGGTGAAAATCCCATGGACTCATGTACCGATGTTCGATATGCTAAAAGATATTGAGGGAGCATATCATCCCATAACTCATGCGATCTGCCCACAAACGATTGCAATATGGCTTTAATACTTCTATTTGTTCTTTCCACCAGCCCGTTACCTTCTGGATGATACTCAGCGGTGTGTGTCTCCTGATTCCTAATAGCTAGCATATCTCAGCGATGAGATGACTTTCAAAGGCCGGACCTTGGTCAGATTGAAGTGAGAACGGGGCACTGTAACGGTAAACCCAATGATCGATGGAAACTGGAGCAACCGTAAAGGCGTCTTGCTGCGAAATGTGCACTGCTTTGCACCATTTAGTGAAATAATCCACCATAACCAGTATGTGGCGATTCCTTTTTTTGTCGTTGTCAATGGCCCCATGATATCTATGCCAACCCGCTGGTGTGATCCTGTTGTCACCATCGGAGTCAACGGTGGACAAGATGTCTGTTGAGGCAACTTGAAACGGCATCGAGTGTTACAATTCTTGCAAGATTGCACTACATCTTCATGCACGAGTGGCCACCAAAAGCAGTGGCGGACAGCGTATTCAGACCTTCGTTCTCCTGTATGACCAAGTGTGCGGTGCACCCGCTCCACAATGCTCTCAACTTTTATTCGCAGTACTATCAGTAGGGGTTGTCTCGATTCATTAATTAGGAATAACGTGTCACCATATAACTTTTGGCTGCCTAATTTAATAGAAATAAGATGAGTTGCTACGGATTGATCTTTTAACTCTTTCATGGAGGGCTTATTGTTTCCATGTAACTGTCTTTGGTAAATAATCTGCATTTATAGACCTGCTGCTTGCAGAGAAGGACAGTCAGTCTCCAGAGCTGTACTAAGAATGACGTTAACAGTAACTGCGGTCTGAGGAATGCGGGAAAGGACATCTGTGTTTGTATGTTGGCTTCCCGGTCGATACTCGCATGTGAAATCGAACTCTTGTAATCGTTGCTGCCAGCGTACCACTTGCTTTTCTGGTTCGTGGAAGGATCGGAGCCACTGTAATGCACGGTGGTCCATGCGCACATGGAAGAGTCTACCCAGTAAATAATGGCGGAAGTGTTGTAACAATTTTGCCAATGCTAACATCTCTCGACGTGTTGTAGAATATCTTGCTTCACTCTTATCCAGTCGACGGCTAGCGTACGCGATGACTCTTTCCTGTACATCCCGATCTACTTGTTATAGAACTGCTCCACTGGTCAAGGAACTAGCATCCGTATCAAATATAAATTCGCCTCCGTTTGCTGAAGTATCCGTGACGGCCGATGTGGGTGAGGAGGTTAATCGTGCTTTCAGATGAGTATTATGTTGTTTGGGTGTGCTACTATGCACAATGATGTCATCAAGATAAATCAAACATTTAGGGGTACTGTGTCTTGTAAAACTGTTTGCATTAGTCTTTGGAAGGTAGCTGGAGCATTCGTTAGACCAAAAGGCATAACTTGGAATTCATATAAACCATTTGGTACTATAAATGCTGTTTTCTTCCCATATTGTTGTCTGATTTGCACTTTCCAGTACTCAGATGCTAGGTTCAACGTCGAAAACGGCTTCAGAAATAACAATTTGGCGACGAGGCTGGTGCAAATATAGATCCTTTAAAAGTGGAATCATCGCTCGAGCAGCAGATGAAACTTATCAAGATGTTAACGGAAGCAAACATTACGCCAAACATTCAAACAAGAACTTCTAATCCTACCACTACTGCACCTTCAGTTGATTGTATTGCGAGCAGCATCTTTGAGTTTCATTACGATCCTGAATCCAATGTCAATTTTGATATGCGGTTTCTGTATCATAAAGATTTAATCAAATTTGATTTCGCTAATCAATATGATGCTTGAAAAGTACGTTTGCTGCTTCGGAAGCTGGGCCTTAGTGGACTGGATAGATATTGTAACTTGTTTCTACTTCTAAACCAACTCGGAAACTGCACGAATTCGTTGAGTCTAGTAGCAACCTGTCAGAGCCCAACCCCAGTTGAGAGAAAATATATTACCTTTAATATTAATGGGCATCCGTTCAGATTGCAAATAGACATTGCATCAGACGTAACAATTCTCTCACAAAAATCTTGGATCAAAATGGACAGATCACGGCCAACAACACGAAAACCTCGTACGGCATGCGGTAATTACCTACGTTGGTTGGAACAACTAGATTGTAAAGTGTCGTTTCGCGATTCGACGTTCACCGGGGTGTTACATAACACCAGCCGATCTTAGTTTACTTGGTTTAGACTGGTTTGATCAGCTGTATTTAGCTGACGTTCCGATAAACAGCGTGCACCATCTTGTAAAGTAACCTCATGAACCTGAAGCATATGCAAAGAAATTAATGACGGAGTTTTCAACCGTTTTCCAGTCTGTTTTGGGTCGATGCTTGGCTATGAAAGCTACACTTCGGTTGAAACCTCGGGCTAAACCGGTGTCTAACCTGGATATTGATAAATAGATTTTCTTAACATGCTCAAACAATGATTCAATGACATTTCTGATAAGATCACTGTGTTTAACGAATATCCTCCACTTTTAGAGGCCTCATTTCAATTACATAAGGTAGAATAACACACATTTCTACTTTGTAAACTCGTCGATTGCTTGAGACACAGATATCTCTCCCGAAACGCCAGTGACTTGAGCTAGCAAGAAACAACCAAGATCCAAACCTGTGCCGAAATTTTCAGACATCGACCAGCTGAGGCTGATGAGGCTTGATCCTCTGACTCAACTACTGTACTCTTTGTAACCAGTCAAGGCGTTATCACAAACCAGTCTTGATGCACCGTTTTGCGTTTGTATGTAGGTAAACGACTCTTAAACATAGCTATTGTGTGAGACTAGGTTGTAAGGACTTATGTGGCAATTAGGATCATGAGTTTTTCTATCGAGTCTAATAATTCACCAAGTGATAATGATGTACAGTAACTGGCCGAATATATCCCAATGCAAACTCTCTATAAATGGCTTACAGATAATTACTGTGTCAATTACTTGAAATCTGAAGCCGACATATCCTTGATCTTGTCATGTGCTGCACATAGAGTGCACTTGAAGAGACATTCAATCTCTACGACATCACAAACAAGCAATAGCTTACTACTGATTTTGTACAAGCTGACACTTTGGCTAGACTGATCGGCACACAAGTGAAACTTGGAAAAGGTACGTAGATAGCAAATAGGACGGAAACATAAGTACACATAATGTTGGAGTACGTGGTCTATGGTCAATCGGTTACTTTCGAAGTCATCAAAGAAGCTAACGAAAATGACAAGACATTAGAAGTAGGAGATAATCTTTTCACCAGGTGGCCGAACCGTTGTTCTTCAGGAGAACTGCTACAATATTTGCACCGTCAGGACTCACACATGATTGTCGATTCTTGAATTATGTTCGGCGACATAACTGTTGTTCCAAAAATGGCACCTCAAAACGTTTTGGAATAATTCCACAGAGGCCGTACTGACATCAATAAGATGAAATTGTTGGCTAGAAGCTATTCGTACTGGCTTACAATGGAACAAGGTATCAAAAACTAAATGTCGCAAATGTTCATTGTGCTCACGAGCAGCTAAACATTTAGAGAAATATTAACCATAACGTTGGATAAACCCTAATGATCCCTGGGAGAGTCTGTACGTAGATGATTCCAGTCAAGTACGACAAAAACTTATTTTAGTCATATTGTGTGCACTCACGTAATGTCCACAAATCTATACTATGGCAAATTTTACAGGCAGTGAAACAATCACCAAGGTATCTGAACTGTTTAGCTGCTTCGGGATTCAGAGAAATTTTGTGACCAATATCAGCTAGTAATTTACTGCAGAATCATTCACTCACTTCTGCAGATATGCGCTCTCCAGCCTATAACTCTCAATCAAATGGACGGTCGAAGCGCTTAGTTGACACATTCAAAAGAGCACTACTGGGAGTGGGACAAGTTAGGTAATTACAAAATTCTCAAGGGCTTATAAAACTACTTTCCACTATATTGTCTTAGATGGAAAGTTTCCTTCAAAAACTGCGCTTGAAAGACATATTAGAAGAGTATTGGAAGCCATTTTGACATTGAAACCAGTGGATGGACGCAAGCAAAACCAGAATATCGGAAGTCTTAATATAGGTGATAAAATGGTCATCAAGTCATACCATGAAAAGATCGATGGTAACTCGGATTCATTGAAAAGGGAACAGGAAATGTTTTGTTAAAGGTGCGTTGGAAGTTTAGAATGTAAACAAGATTCATTAACCAAATCCACAAAAATTAAGGACGTGGATCAAAGCAGACAGATTTGCTAAACTTCCACTGCAGATAATTGCAGATAACCTGATGATAGGAACTTCAGTGGACACTCAGTCTATGAAAACAAAGAAAGTATAGGCGCCTCTGGAGACCAGCCATCAAACTGCAAGTGGACCCGAGGGAGTCTTCTTTTTGGAGAGGAAAGATGTTGGGGAGACTCACAAAACTTCGTGAACAAAGACCAAAGGGGGATTGAAATATCTCGCTCAATCGACATTCAATAGAGGTTTCTCAGCAACATATAGACAGTGAAAAATCATGTGTCATACTGCCAACTGGATGATAATTTATCCTGTTACTTCGTTTAGTAGGGTTTCAAAAATTTTCGTAAGTACAAGGCCATCTGAAATTCCATAAATACTTCAAATGTTTTGTATATAAACGGATCTTGGAGTACAGTGTTCCCTCCATATTTCGCGTACTTTCACTCATATTCAGGTTGTCGTGTAGATTGAGAAGAGTTCAGAAAAGCGAAACAAGTATTTAGTATCAGTATATGAATGACTGGAATGTCAAAATCATATTCGATGTAATCTCAAACCAATTTCTAGCTGAGGAAGAAATTGGGAAGATGAACCTAAATTAGAATATACACACATTGAGGGAATGATCAAGCTGCATGACTAAGCAAGAGCTAACTTTGACTTCTCAAGGTAAAAGGAAAAGAGGGAGGCCAAATAACACACTAGGTCGAGAATCGGAAGCAGCTATGAATAGGAAGAGTTGCAATTGTAAAGAGCTGGAAAGGTTCGTCCATAACAGAATTCGATAGAGAATGCTGATGAGTGGCCTATGCTCATGAGGGGTACTCGGAGTAACTGATTAAGGCTACAGCGTTTATTCATATTTGAAGCAAACACTCCTATGAATGAACAGACAAAATATTTGTTTTCAGTTTATGTTGTTCTTAGAATAGTAGCAATCCTTTGTGGTATGAAAGTCTCATTCGTCAGTGTTCTGTATGCGTAGGTGAATGTCGGTCAACCAAGTACGTTATTAGAAAGCGACATTGTTTATTCTAACTGCGATCCACATAAGGCTTACTTCACAATAGATCACACTATGTTATCCGATTGATTAGATAGAATATGGTGATAGACAAAAAGAAAGTGTAATCATTGATATTTCTACAAACAATTGAGGTGAACCTACAGATGATCGCAAATCACGCTCTCAGATAATTTACACTATTATTATTGCCTTCAAGGTAATAAGCCAATTTCCTAAAATTCTGAGATGTAACACTCTTTAGAGATTAAGTATATTATCATTCTATTTAATGTGAGTTTGACAAGTCATCTTTGAACAAGATATTCTGATTGAGGATCCATTACTAGAAGGATTAGTTGGCTATTAAAAAACAGGAGTTTGTATTTGGACAGACTATTATTTGATGTGAAACGTTGACTGATTCACAATTTCCCTACCACATTCTCTACCGCTTACAGTAGAAAACCGTTTCACACCCGATATGGTTGAACTACACTGGTCACGAATTCTCACTTGAACTTCACCTATCGCATCTTCCAACTGAGATATATTGTACGAAATTTAGACAAGTATTCAATTCAAAAATTTTCTCGAAACAGTTTGAAAACTGACAGCACATTAGAATTGGCACTTTCTATGTGGGTGGATGAATTATCTCACCAGTCTGTTTATGCCTATAAACAATACGTATCTGGTTGAATAACCTTTTAATGTTTCAATGGTAAATTGAATGTGCAGATTGGTAACTGATTGTGTGATAAATGTGGATGAATAGAACTCATTTTACAGACAGTATCGTTCGGTCAGTGATAATGACTTATAAAAATAGTTAATGAACTAAAATCATGTTGAATTGAGCTGCTGAACGTGTGATCTGTGTATCATGACAATAACTTTTGCCTAACGGACAGTACTGCACTCCTTCTTTGTGTGGAGTTATGTCGGTGTCACTTCCAGTTGTACCAGCTTCGATTCATTAATTTCGATACGTTTCACTATGAACCTACTTTTATGCAAACTAAATGAACCAGGAATCACATGCAGGTTGAAAGTATTGGGCAAATAATTCCACAAGAATTTGCAATCAGTAGAATATTGTAGAAAGATGATTGAAATTTCCGTGTTCCCATATTTCTTTGAGTTGATTAACGTTAGACCACAGTCGAAAATCTGAGGGAATTGGCGGCAATCAAACAATGGGACATCGTCCTCGCACCCGAACACATGACCTCTTGAAAAACGGTATGAATGTCCGAATTTACTCAGCCAACAACATTTAATATTGTGAGAATTCAGGATGAACGAACCTCTTCAGTTATTATTGTCACTGTAGGTGTTAGTCGATAGGATTTAAGAATGATGCAGATGGCCTGTTATAAGTTACACAACATTTTTACTGATCAGGATGAATTTGTCGATAAAGTTGTCGGAAACAATCAGTAATGCAGAATTATTTTTATGTTTTACAAATATACAAAATATGGTATGTTTTATGTCATTGGTTTCGTTTTATTTTAACTATTGGTGGCCAACAAATTTTTCAAAACATCGGTTTGTCGTCAAATTGTGAATACTAGTTATGGGAACCGATTGGACGTCATAAAATGTTGTCAGCACGTCCTAAATATGAGTGATGAGGAACCCAAGAATCAGCATGCTGTTGGTTTGAATGTTTTGAGGGATTATCTGAACTGGATGATTTATGTTTTAAACATATAAACCTTGGACTGGAAGTCTGAAGTCGGTTGATTTCCGTTCACATCTTCACTTTTATTGTTAATGGAGATAAAAGTAATGAAAATTTCCAGTAAATACGTATCTAAATGTGTTTTCGTACAAACCTCATTTCTTTAGATTTTTGATTGTTACATTTTGTGATAGAATCCTTCGTAAATATCTAATGATCACTCGCTTCAGACGAACTTCATGCCAAATGAAGTTTAAACAGTTGTGTGGGGTATAGAACTGATGAATCTGTGTGAGGAAGTCGTTTCATTCAACCATTCATTACATCATCATATTTATGAAATTGGCAATAAACCCCTCCCAATCAAATAACATTATTTCAACAATTTCTCAATGAATGCCAAATCACTGGATAAATTTCTTCACATATTTTGTGTTTCTGTAGAATCCGTGATACGACCTCTTTCTATTTTGACGACTCTGTCAAACTAAACAATACCTCTCAACATTTTATTACAAACAACGGTATGTGATTGGAAAAGCAAACTAAATGCCAACATGTAAAGAAAATTATGTGAAATACGTCAACCAGCTGAGATTAAAATCAACATTTGGGTCCGAATGGAGCAAGAATAACAAGACCAGCAGAATTGCATGAATCCAACTTAATTTCTCTCACAACAAAGAACTGATGGAGTCAACAGTTCACAAAGACAAAACGGTGTGAAAATCTTATATCACGAAATCCTAAATAACATGATCCATGATGATGAACAAAGCAGGCGATAATTATGGAAGAAATGAAAATCGTTTTAGTATAGCTTAGTATTTGCATGCTAAATGATATGAGGAATTTGAAATATGACGTGAAAATCTCGTGTGCATGTGTAGGAGTCGGTGCTCACAATTAGAAATTCACTTACTGTATTCTCTCTTGTGATCATCCGAACTTCGGTCTTATGATCATGCCATGTTTGTAATTGTCGTTACTCACTTATATATTTACTTGAGCATTGTTACCCATCGTGATGATAAGAGCTCCGACCGGCAGTCTCAAAGGAAGTCTGGACTAGACACTTCTTTCCAGATCTTGCCAAGCCATTTTCATTCTTTCGGTGTTTGACATCAATTGCCACGATATTGTGTTCATAAGTGTGCCTTATTTCCTCTTCTTTTGAGAATTCCAGTTGTGGAACTTCAATTGTGATTCAGTTTGATGATTTCGATAGTAGGTCGTTGGTGATATTGTATGACCAACCGATCGACAGCATCTTGAGTATCGTATTCGGCGTTCACACCGGTTGTGCAGGTCTTCATTGGTCAGTTGATCATCAGAAAGAAGAGAAAATAAGGGAGTGATTGTGAAGTTAGTCGACGAATGAATCTTTATGGTAGTTTATAACAAACTTAGAACATTATTACATTCTCGGTAGTCTGTCTGCAAACGTCTCTGAAATTTCTAAACCACGATAATGTGATGATTAGAAGCATTCTAATTTTTTCATGAACCAGTTTTTGTAATTCATGGATGAATTCTCTAACCTTTGGGTTATTCTGATGAATACTTTCGTGATATGTTGCTCTTTCATGACATTCAAAACAAGTACAATTTACATTATATACCAGGAATTCTTTGGCGTAGGAAAATGAAATAAGCTTACCCGTGAATGTCAATGTTTTCATAGGCTGTAGACATCCTTTACGATTGATGTGATGAAATGGGGCACAATGTTTTCAATCCCAACATGTTACTTAATCACGCTTCATGTTTCGAGCCTTTCCATACATTTTATCAAAGCTTCAAAACTTGAATGCATATCAAACTGTCCAAACACAGGCTCCATCATCACGTCAATATAATGATTGAAAGCATTCTAAATATTGGAACCGGGTACAGAGAAATCATAAGTTCGTGAAATCAACACAAATGCCCTTGTTATTTAAAACATTATTTCAGTGAAATGTGACAAACTGTGCGGTAAGATTTCAATCTGCTTGTAGTAACTTTGATTATCCCCGGCTGACCGCATTCCATTTATTCTGTACTGACGTGAAGGTGTTCCAAAGTAACGATCAAACGAATAAACTCGTCAGCCTCACATGCTGTTAGTACAATTTTGATTTGTCGATATTTTTGAATCATCGTCAAAATGTAAGTTATTGATCAACTAATGGTCAGTGTTAGTGAGTTTAACGTATTCAACTTCTGAATGATATTTCCGTTCGTTGACTCTGTTACAGTAAAACTTAGTAATAAGAAATAGTCTGCCAATTGACGTACTCACCAAGGTTATAAATCAATCAACCAATCAAGATCGCTTGTGTTAACCACTTTGGAAGAAGTTGAGAAACTTCAAAGTAACAATTGCGCAAATGTAAACCATTGAGTAAGTTGAATTCAGTTTGTTGATGTGAATCTGACACATTTTTGATATTCACCAATTGTGAAGAAATTCGTTTATGAGACGAAACCTATTTATTTGAGCTTGTTGATAACAGCATTCATGAGAATGCAGAACATGTGATCAAAGTGGTGACAACATACACAGTATAGTGTATAACACAAAAAACAATGATGGTAAGTTACTTCAGAACTGTTGGAGAACGTGATTGTCCGAAACATATCGGTTAAATGTATGCATCGCGAAAATGAACGGTGAACGTAATAACTCAGATAATATTAGAAAATTATTTGATATTCTCCGTGTAGATTGTGTTAAATCAAAAAGTCTACTGAATAAGGTTTCTTTTATGCAATGACGCATGAAGAAGACACAAACCAACAGTTACTAGCTGTTCAAAGACACAGTTTGAACAAGGAATATATCTGTAGTATGATAGCTGAAACCTGATGGTAGTTCGATGTCACTGTAGCCTATGTGTTAACTGATTTTTCAAATGCTCTCTCAGTTTATTTAATGGTAAACGATAAAGAGACTGTCTTGATGACTATTCATCAGAGTCACACAGACCAATATACTCGGAACGTATGATTACTCTGCAAGAGAACGATATAATTACAATATTTATTCTTACTTGAAGCAAGACTCTCTGTCAATTATCAGGTAAAATATTTGTTTTCACTTCATTTTAGTTTTAGAAAAGTAACAATGTTTTGTAAAAAATGAATGTCTCATTCATCGGTATTCTGTGTGCATAGATGATTGTCAGTTAACTGAACACATAATTGATTAGAAAGCGACATTGTTTATTCTGAGATCCATATAAGGCTTACTACACAATAGATAATACCATATTTTATTAATGAGAAAGAAAATAGTGAAAGACGACCAAAGAATGTACAATCATTGATATTTCTACAGACAGATGAGGTCAACAGAAATATGTTTGCTAATGAGGCCTTTATATAACATACTTACGAATTAGAAAATTAATAACGCCTATGTAAAAGCATTTACGGGTTGTAAAGAAAATGGTATTTCTTGATTTTGTTCAATATTTAGTCAGATACATCGCAGAGAACTAAAAACGTTTCAGATCTCATTCCTGAATACATACAATTCATCATAACGAAAAGGGACCATTGCATCATTAGTCTGGTTAGATAAAGTTGGACAATTCATGTTGAAATAAACTGCTAAGCTTCGTCATCCTTAGATGATGAGAGAGAATAACTTAGGTCAACTATATCTGCCTTAGATCTTGAGTTCGATTCCATCACAGTCAGTTCCAGTTATTACAGTTTTGAATGAATAGATCATTCTTCCATTCGAGAATTGCTAATGCCACTATTGTGAACCTATTTAGTTTCCAAAGTATAGTGAATTGGTTGATATTGTGAAATGAATGCAAAAACTAATTTCCATCTACAAGTTTTAGAAGCACGTTTGAGAAGTTGCTACTAAAGAAATTCAATAGCATGTTATAGAAAGAGATCAACATTTAATGGTTTCGTAAATAGATTATATGATTTCAAAAGTGATTATGTTTGTCACACACTGCATTTGACAACTGAGTGATAGACTGTGTCAATCAAGCAAGTGTATAAATATAGTTGTTAGAGGATTGTCAGTTCAAGCACATTTTTCCTGAAAAGGCGTGGTGATGATGTTGTTTGAACATTAATAAAACTGTGGAGATAGGACCATTAAACCTATTTTGTAAACAATTTTTCATAGTTTTCGCATCTATTTTGTGCATTTTCATAGTCTGTACATTTAGCACTAAACAATTGTACTTGTTATTTAAGTGTATTACTTTAAACTCTCGTTAATTGACTTCCTTCCGTTTTTGAGTACAACATATCGCGACATTGTACCTGCTTCGCAATAAATACACTCTAACACATATCTGCATCGTTTTGCTATGTTTGGAAATATGTTTAATGAATTACTAGCTGAATATCATCTACGTGTATAGACAATTGTGACATTCTTATTACATACCACGCTTGGTAAATCTACTGAAGCCATATCATGCATATTGGAATTTTTGACCTTCTATAATTGTGGATTACTGGTACCCAAATCAACTGAACATGCAACTGCCAGTCAAACTAAGTAACGTTCCCAACTTTTATTTGTGTGTTAATAACTTATAAACAGTTTATTGTTGTATAAACCTTTGGACGTAATATACTTTTATTGTTATTGTGATTAACATACATTTTGGTCCGCCACATAAACTAATGGTAGATACTGAAGTGCTGTAGACGAACTCTCAGATGCAGATTTCTCAGCACATTATATTCCAATAAGTTTATTTAATAAACAAAGAAGAGCAGTGAGAGGAATCGAAAACCTCATACCTATGTTGAGTAGATAAACTACGTGGCATTGAATGTGATGTCATTTTGAGAAGATTAGGAATGTCTACAGCGTTTTCAGTTAGAAAATATATGCCAATACACGTTACCGATTCATGGTTTATATGTAAT
>NW_017386014.1:290702-295570 GCF_000237925.1 Schistosoma mansoni | reverse complement strand
TATTGATTCATCAATTCGACAGATTTCAAGTCTATATATCCACTGAAATCGCGTCACTTTGTGAGTAGGCATAGAAAGTGTTACATTTAACAGTAATTTGATCAATATTTCTCTTTTAAATTGTAAGTATCGAGAGTCTTCTAATTGTAGAGGTGACATGCAAGGTAACTTGTCTGATATATCCGAGTGGGAAAATATCAATCTACTATGAGGACGTAAGTTGCACAATTGAATGAGCATATATAAATTTTTTCAAGTAATTCAGTTTAGTCTACTACTTCATGTTAATCAATACTGTCTAATGCATCGAGTTACATTGAATACGATTGAAATTAATTATCATTTTATAATGTGCTGACAGACTATTTGACACTATCATTATTATTTTAATGACACACTTTATTTAAGCACTTGTTGAAAACATTGAATAGTTAGAAGTGAAGTGCCTTCAGAAGGAACTATGATATCTTCTTACCAAATAGTATCAAAATGTATATGTTAGAGTACTGTGCAGAAAGAGTCGTTTTCTGTGAAGCTGTATTTCGTCTTCTGATGATAGACTGTTCGGAACTTTCGCTGTTATGTGTTCTGAGCATAGCATCCTTGCAGTTATTCACAATCACATTTCAATGCAACTGATGTGGATATTCATCTTACAGTTTGTTGCCTCATTTCCATGGTACATAGATAGTTAATGGAACTTGACTGAATTTGACAACTTTAGTAGTTCATAATACATATGTAGACTACGTGGTACCTACTCCTAAGGAAATTGAGAGCATCAGTATCTCTAGTGTTAGTGTGTTTGAGTGTCTTTGAATAAGATAATATGAATGACGACATATTGATTCAATGATTAATTGCTTTTTATATGGAAGCTTGTGTGCTGACAGACCTTCACTTGCACTTCAAATATGTTTTATTAGGTTCCTACGAAAATTCATGAAAGTCAACGGCAAAATGAAATGAGTGGTATTTTTGGTGCCAAACAGGTAAGAAACATTTAAACGAAAGTTGTCAACATTTTGATATACAATGACGTACACCATTAACCATCCGTATTCTCAGGCTCACTCAAACAGATATCTCCAGTAAAATAATTAAGGTGTATGAATATCTATATCGTAGTGTGTAAATGGATATTTGGAGACGTTTCTCGTTCATGCTTATCATGCTTATTGACTGATAGAGACAGGGATATATGAATGACGGTACTGGGAAGACAATATATCTACACATTTAACTGTTCACTCACTGTACGACAGTTACACTTGTGGTCCTCAGTTAAATCACCACTCATTGTAGAAGGAAATGTGTTTCGCATGAAACGAATGAAAGTAATGGTACTTGGAACTGACATTTCCTATATAAAATGCCTAATTGTTATGATTCGCTGAGAGAATCATGTGTTGTTGACAGATGAAACTGAGTTTGGAGACAAGCATTGAGTGTAAGTGATTAGGTGGGATACAATGTTTTATAAGTGAAAGTGAGAAAATGTACTTAATATTCCGTCAAGTGGTGTATTGTAGTGCCGCGATTCGTTATTCGTTCACTTTGATAACCGTTATAATCCTAATCTTAACGGTGCGTAAAATCAGAAGACAAAGGATAGCAGCAACTACAGTTTATTGTCGAATGACTCAGGTTCGAAAGCTAACAACACCTGAGAGAATATGAACGAGCGAGCGAACAGGCAAACAAGCGAAGGAAACGAACGAGGAGCAAGCGAGCATATAGCAAGCAATTACACAGGCAATTTATAGTCAAATTTAATAAGGGCACAACAAAGCAAAACAAAGGCTGATAATAGTATTTGCGTGCGTACATATATGGGGAGGAGTATGAGTCATCGAATGATATTTAAGCAGTCAACATTTCGGCTAGAGTGTCATGTGTTCTAGTGGTATAGCAGTGCAAAGAATATGCCAATTGTTACTATCCAAATGACGATGTCTGTTAAGTAAATTATAAAAAAGGGCTTAACCAAAATTGGCTATAATCGAAATTGATTGTAGGATGGTTGCTATAGTATATTGATTAGTTGAAACGTATTACTGAATCTATAAACTGTGAAGATAATTTTCATTTTTGTATTGTTTGTTTAAATCGTTACTTTGGTGTTTTGGGCTGCAACTGATAAGTCTCTTATTCATATATGTGCATCCTGTGAGGATTGTCTCAAAGTCTCCTTGAGTCACTGGTATTGTAGGTAAAGATGGTTGGTGACTAGCGGTGTAATCAATTGCAGTCCTTAATATTATTTGGAGGATTCAATAAACAATACAAAAATGA
The DNA here is from genome assembly GCF_000237925.1 of Schistosoma mansoni. Lineage (NCBI taxonomy): Eukaryota > Metazoa > Platyhelminthes > Trematoda > Strigeidida > Schistosomatidae > Schistosoma > Schistosoma mansoni. The sequence goes on along the minus strand of NW_017386014.1, from coordinate 293,275 downwards.
ATTAAATTGTCACCCATTTTGCAGGCCAGTATCTGGTTTGAGTAGCTAAGTGAATAACGGGACGACGTTTGAACACAATGATTTTGGATTCTAGTCACTGAGTGAACATCAACTGTGAGATGCATATATATATATATATATATATTGGCTGAACATTGATCACCTACGCAACACAGAGCGATGTAAATCATAATTTGTGAGAATGCTGGATAGTCACCACTACATCAGTTACGAGAAATTTTAAGCAAAATCGGATAGTGGCTAGCAGTAGAACCCACGACGCGCGTTTCGTCCTATCTGGGGCTCGTCAGCCGGATGTACCTGCATCTCAGACTTGTTGATGAAGTTGATGAAGTTAAACGTTATTTAGTATTGTCCTGGATGCAAGTACATCCAGCTGACGAGTCCCAAATTGGTCGAATCGCGTGTCCTGGATTCCAATGCTAGCCACTATCCATCTCTGCTTGCAATGCTTGTGAATGGAGGCTATATCGAGGCAATACGCACAGTTTGCACATATGCCAATAAGAGACTGACCAGTTGCAATCCTAAACTTCAATGGAAAGACTCAAACAAACAATACTAAATGAAGTTATGAGAAATGTTTCAATTTCTTGTTTTGACTGCTCTTTACATGGTGCAAATAAATTGTTATACTTAAAAGAGAAATCATATTTTTCAAGTCTCCTTTTCTTTTCACTTTATAATATAAGATGAATTAATATATTTGTTCCTTTGAAATGGATCAAAAGTGGAACGTTAGTAGAGTATGAACCGATGGGGGGTATGTTAAAAATTATCTATTTTGCACTAATCATTTTCACACTTAAATACATCATTTTGTTTCCAACAATTTAAACATTCTACAAGCAATTTTGTCCAGCTATCAAATAATATCTAGGCATCCATCTCAAATGACTTTTCAGTTACCTTTACTGAATACACATTGCATCATTGCTGAATAATAAAAATGATCAAGCAGCCATTTCGAACTATTAAAGAAGTCTTCACTTTGATGAATTCTACTTTAACACAGTCACAAAACGATAGATAAGATGACAGGTACTTCGAAAACATTGAGCGTCCGTTAGTTGACTGTGTATTGACCAGAAAAGGTCTGCTTTGTCTTTCGATTCATGTGATATTGAATTTAACTGACGTGTTGAGTTTGCTGAAACAATAATTGTTTATTGAAGATGAATGACTAATTTTCCATATTCTCTTCTTTGTCATACGTGTCCGATTAATTGGATGGTTTAAACAAGCACGTCTCTGAATGACGATTTATCATAGCCAGTGATAGAATTGATTTCACAGTGTAAAAATCTAATGCAGTCCGCTTTGCTATGTCCAGTGAGAGTATCGTGTGTACATACCTGAATGAAAACGGTCATTGAAATCCACCAGTTTCATCTGTGAAAATTGATCGTTCGTACTTGACATTCAAAGTGCTTCCATTCAACTGAAACGTTCTGTGGTGCAATGTTAGTTGAATTGAAAGTGTACTCAATATTGCATGATGCATCGTGATGACAATTTTCCACGAAAAGTAATAGTCACTTACTTCCGAAATCACCATCATATTGTAGTAACCTACTTTTCTCGACGAGAACGCGATTGGTATAATGGAAATATTGATTATTATAACCAATTGTACCAGTGATTGTTTTACTGCACTCGTTTTGTTCAACTGTACCAAAATCACTTTTCGTTCCGTTGTCCATCTTGTTCGTGAGAACTATCTTACGCTCTGCCATTTTGATTGTACTCTTTGGTATGTCTCGGTATTCTTTCGATACCACGAGATCGCCAATAGATATATCCTATCCAATAACAGTCTTCTAGTTTTCGGCCTATCGAGGGATCGAAGTCGTTATCTGGCGCCTAATCTTATTGTAGTGGTGATCATAGTCTATCGTGACTCGACGCCCATCTACAATATCATCGAATTATAGCTATATGTTATATAATTCTCTTTACTTTGTTTGATAACTTGAAATGAAATCGCTTGATTCTTTTCACAGAATCTTGTGCAAAATACAACACCTCTGAATCATGTGAAAAAGCAAGACCATCGGATATAGCATGTATTTGGTGTGACAAAAATAACACATGCATTGATATTTATTATCAGGATACTGAATACTTGAAAGAAAATAATTGCCGTGTTAAGGTTAGTGCTTTTTCGTCTTTTTCAATGTCATCAAATTCCTTATTCCGAGTAAAACGACTTAGCCTGATGAACGGTTTAGTGTTACGAATAAGAACTGACTTGTATTCTTCCCTCAGTAGCTTAATTAAAACTGCATACGTTGGGGATATCTAATCCGGTATGAGTACAAAGCTTTTTTATCATAGATAGAGTGAACAATGGGTCGAAGCGTTGCTTAACACTTGTTCTCCAAAAACATAATAATTTTTCAGCTCACTGAATGTGTGGTTATTTCAGATATACAATGTGAAACTATCCATACGGTTTGCTATAAAATACCAATGAAACCAATTTGAGTGAAGAAGTGTAACCTGTTCAACATTGTGTACTATATCTTAGTAATCAGGAGAGTTGTAAACGC